>NW_022196895.1:43876551-43879953 GCF_008632895.1 Mastomys coucha | reverse complement strand
GGGGGTTCCCATTATCTTTGTTGTTTTATTAGGTTACTAGATGGGTGGAAAGAACTCACAACTAAATGCTGTCTTCAAAGTCTGTAAGGCCCTAATGTAATTAGGAGAACCAATACTTAAAATCTTCTAAATGGTACTCACAAAATGGGTGTAATTAATGGTCTTTGAACCAACGTTTTAACAAGATGATGTCAAATCAGGTTTAAATTCTTTCTCCTTTCTCTAACTACATTGAAGACCATTCTTTTTCCTCCCCTGTTCATACAGAAAATGATGTCACCCGCACAAGAGGGACATGAGAGTGACATAAGGACATCCTTTATGTGGTCACTCATCTGCAGGACCAGCTGGCCTCTAGGACTGTTACCTCTTCCAGGGCAACCTCACATGGTCAGAATTGATGCTGAAGCTCCTAGGTCCCTTTCTCTTTGCCACTTTCCCTGGGGAAAACTCCCTACTCACTCATCACAAATTCCCTTGTCCTCAATACAGAATTGTATCTAACCTGCTCAGTGTATTTTTCCACTATGGGGAAACCCTGTTGACGTTTACTGCTTATGTAGTTATTTTAACAACTTCAAAATATCTTTCGGCTTGGATTTTTCTATGAAGAAAGGATTTAGTTTTCACCTATTACCTCAAGTCTTAAAGAGAGTTTCTGGGAATATTAAAGGTTCTGTCCTTATTCTGTTTTCACATTCCTTCCACAGCTGGATCTCATAAGTACCAAATTGCTAAATGAAAGATTGTGAATTCTGCACCATTGTGGATAAGCAGGGAAACTGTGAGTGTTTTAAGCATTTGAAAACCTGTGAATTTACTCATATGGAATTTTTTAAACTCTTCTCTCCTCTGAAATAACTTTTTCATGTGTGTCATTCTGTCCTTTGATCTGGAAATGACACCTTTGCAGATTAAATGAAAAGAAAGGCTCTTCTATCTGTACACCCGTCTAATCCCTGCCCATCTTGAAAATGAAAAACCCATTCAGCTCTTGGCTCTAGTAACACCACAGAAAGATTTGAGGTCAGAGCCCAGTGAAAAGACTGCTTATTAAAACTACAGGGTGATGTTTCCACTCTGCACCCTGTGGTGCTCACTTGAATCATTTACCAGTGTATCAAGTACCTTTCTATCTCATATGTGTTATGGAGATGTAGGCCCTATTATATTACTATTTATTTGTTATTATTTATTACTATTACTAGTATGCTGGTATTATTGAGAATGGAGAGGCCTTCGTTGAAATATCAAATACCACTTAATCTTAATATATGCTCACAGACATTTGGACAGTCCAGGAGGTTTTGTAATATAAATAAAAGTCCACATAAATTAGAAAGTAAAATAACTAGGCCTAAAGGTCAGATCTGATTCGTTCCAAGCTTCAAACCTCTTCTTCTGTATGCTCTGAGCTCTTTCTGTTTGCAAATGGAGCACAAAAGAATTCTCTTTCACTTGTTCCATGACTCAGGCCATATCATGCATGACCCATCTGCGTAACATTACTATTTACCATTGGAACAGGGGGTCATGTTATTTGGGGAGCAAATGCATTAAGGAATGTCACAGAAGCTGTTCTGATCGTAGAGAAATTTTAATCCAGCAGCACAAGTAGGGCTGCTCTGGAAGGAATCACATCCAAACACCTCTAGGTTATATGATCTGGTTGGAAAGCAGACACAATCTGGATTACAGTAAGAACTGGCTGGAATATACAGACGCACCCTTCATACACATCGTTAATCCCTAACAATGAAGGTAAAGTTGGTTTGTAGAAGGAAGTAGCCCATGTTTGAAAGTGACACTTAATTGAGGGGCAGACAATGTGGCAAATCAGAGAAAGACTTGACAGAGTAAGTCAGAGATAAGATATGTGCAACTCTCATGAGAACAGACAGGAAAAAGAGGTTCCTTTAGTGGAGGTTTGTGGCAGTATTATCCAGGCAGGTTTACAAAGACAGGGGCAGAGAGAACAAGCTAGACACACGGGGAGACAAGACAAGCCAGAGAATGATAGGAAGGAAGATAAATTAGAACTTATCTCTAGTTAGTATGAGGCCAAGTAGAATTTAAAACATATTGCTAAAGTTAGTATGAGGCTGAGTGGAGCAACTCAGTGAGAAGCCGAGAGAAGCTGGATTGAATCAATTAGCTTGGAAGATTATATTATAAGAAAGCTAGAAGCTTCTTGCTATTAGAAATAAGGCTGCTATGAACATGGTGGAGCATGTGTCCTTATTACATGTTGGAGCATCTTCTGGGTCTATGCCCAGGAGTGGTATAGCTGGGTCCTCCGGTTGAACTATACTGCCACACCAGAGGAACCACCATACCAATTTCCAGAGTGGTTGTACCAGCTTGCAATCTCACCAGCAATGAAGTAGTGTTCCTCTTTCTCCACAACCTCTCCAGCATCTGCTGTCACCTGAGTTTTTTATACCAGCCAATCTGACTGGTGTGAGGTGGAATCTCAGAGTTGTTTTGATTTGTATTTCCCTGATAGCTAGTGATGTTGAACATTTCTTTAGGTGCTTCTCAGCCATTCGGTATCTTCAGTTGAGAATTCTTTGTTTAGCTCTGTACCCCATTTTTTAATAGGGTTATTTGGTTCTCTGGAGTCTAACTTCTTGAGTTCTTTGTATACATTGGATATTATCCCTCTTTATCAGGTGTATATGAAAAACACTCTGCTCTTTAAGTAATGGAAGATATTCTCATTAAAACAAAATAATTTTACTCATCAATAAAATTTTAAAGATGCAAAAATCCTCTCTTAACCATAGGCAGAGTTATCAAGCTGTGGGTATGAGCACATATGCTTGAAATCTCCTGTGTTGAGGAGAGACTGTTGCAGCTTTTCTGGAGGAATATTGGCTAATATTGAAAACAATGACTCAAGAACTTAAAAAGGAGCACTTACCAATTTATGCAGCAATTCTATTCCTGAGTAATTCTCTTAAGTAAGTCATGTGTGTATATATATGCACACAGTTATAAAAAGCATTATTTCAACATTAAAAATTTCACTTGTATTTGCAAAGTAAATAAGTAAACCAGGGCACTCACTAATATATCCATATATCATCTATATATTCTTACTTGTAGCATCATGATACTATAACATAATATATTTTAGGTATATTAAAATATAAACTATATTGAAGAGAAAGGCCAAACTAATACACCCTTCTTACTACAAATGAAATGATCTATCCTGTACCACCGAAGAAGCATTGGAAATGCTATTCCAAAGGCACTGAAGAGACTATAGAAATATCAACATCCCTAAAATGTATTTTTTGTGGTGGGATTTAATCTAGAGACTTTAATAAAATTGTTGATATTATATGATGCTGTATTGTATTTTAAAGCACATATGAATAAAGTATAGATTATAAA
>NW_022196895.1:43848105-43876541 GCF_008632895.1 Mastomys coucha | reverse complement strand
AAAAGCTAGAAGCTTCCAGGCTTAAACCTGGGGATAGTTATGACAGAGGAAAAAAATGCTCTGTACTCACCCCAAGCCATGTATTTGCACAGCTTGGGTAGGGCTTTCATCTTATCCCTCTATCTGAAGAAATAAAATAACATATCTGATTAACTCAAAATTCTCCTCTTAACCCTAAGAATCTTTGTCCATCAAGCCAGGAAATCCTTTAAGCAAGAAACCATCACAAGTTGGCTCACGGTGGGAGGGGAGGTGGACAGGAGTTCTTGGTATAGTGTGTGCTGGGGTGTTTCTGGAAAAATGATCATTTGACTAACCCCCTTCTGAGGTCAGATGAACAATGCAGTAACAACCATTTGGCCAACTGTCTTATTACAGGTCCCCTACACAATTCTTCCAACAGACAGAACACCTGGCAAATCATTTTCATTAGAACGAATACGTCCTAAAAATCTGTTTCAAGGAAGCAGCATGACTTGAGACCTAGGGAGGCTGAAAGGGTGCCAGGAAGGAGGCAGGACTGAAGTATTCTCAGAGTAGAAAGAACGAACACAAACACTTACCCGTTCCTGGATATGGAGTCCCTTCAGTTGCTTCTTCTCCTTTTGGCTCCCTCCCAGCCAGCTTCTGTATGCACAAAAGGAGAACATAAAGGTTAGCCACTCCTTCTGGAAGATTTAGAAGGGTCAGCAGAGTAGGCGTCTGACTATTCCTAAAACACTTGACATCAGAAGACTAATGAGTAGGGAAAGTCCTGAAAACCAGCAGAGGCATGAGCCTCATCATGGACAGTACTCCTCTGTCAGGGTCATGAGTGAAGCATAAACTAAGAGTTAACATTAAGCATATCTGTGAGTGGTCGTCCTCAAAGAGTAAAATATATTTCCCTGGGGGTTCTGTTTCCCATGACCTATATCCTATTGCCCTTGACCTCTACACTGTCTTTGTTCCTTGCAGTTTTATGACATTATTAATGCCAGTATATATTTATTTTTCCTTGTCTAAAGAATTTTAATTTAATTATGTGACTTTCTGCATAACCTTTGGTTTAAAGATCTAAAATATAAATGTTAGCTACAGATGCTGGCGACTCTATGTTTGAAGTAATTCACTGTAATTTAGATTTGGAAGACACAAGTTTACTAATGCTTAACAAATACAGCATCTGTTGAGTTTCAGGCTTAAGCTATTTTCAGGAAACCAAAAGTCAGATTGCATGTGTGTTTTTAAAGGAAGGCATCGGAAATATTTGAGAAACTGAAAATATTAAGAAGGCAAAACCCATTACTTGAAAATATTTTTTTAAAAAAGCTAAACCAACAACCAGAGTACACATAGAGGGACCCATGGCTCCAGCTGCATATGTAACAGAGGATGGCCTTATCTGGCATCAATGGGAGGAGAGTCCTGTGAAGGCTCGATCCTCCAGCATAGGGAAATTCTAGGGCACTGAGGTGGGAGTGGGTAGGTGGATGGGGGAGCACCCTCATAAAAGCATGGGGTAGAGGAATGGGATGGGGGTTGGTGGAAGGGAAACCAGGAAGGGGGATAACATTTGAAATATACATAAATAAAATAACCCATCTTTTAAAAAGGAAAAACAGAAGGTAACCCAAATGGGTTCTAGTTGTACAAAGTATGACAATAAATACTGCTTCATTTTCCTATACATATATAATATAGAAAAGGAATCGAGCTAAATTTTGTGTCCTGGATTTTAGAAGAAACATATGATATGGTTCACCCATGAAAAGATGGTGCTAACACTGTTACAACAGAACATGTTAAATATGTATACGGATATTTTTTCAGGAACCAAACCCTAGTATTGCTCACCAGACAATAAATTAATATGTAAGCATCCGAAAGTCTTCATCAGTTCAATAGCCTGTCATAAGAGTTACAAAGAAAAGCTGGCTGACCTCTTACAATGACAACTTTTCCTACATGATTAAAGAAATAAATACCCACTACACATAAAACATTTCTGAGAACAGCTGGGTAACTTTATAGCCCTCTGTAACTCATGTCTTTTAGCTCTAAGAGCCAGTGTCTGAAGACTTATAAAAAACGATGAACAGGCAAAATATTCAACAGCAAACATGGCCTCCTCTGTAGCAGATTAGCCCATCCATCCATAAAGCACTTTATGATCCATGTAAACAGCTTAGACGCATTCAGCCATTTAGATTTTAGTTAGCAAAAGTACCGAAAAGCAATTCTTGAGATTCTCTAGTGCCTAGCTTTGAAACTTTAAAGGTGGCATATGTGAAAGAACAGCATTTTCATAATAGTTGATAATAAAAATAAGTAACTATTTCATTGATTTACACAGTGTATTTCTATTTATGATTCAAAAAAAAAAAAAGAATGCCAGGACGGTTTCTTAAAAGAATATAGTTGACTTCATAATTAAATTATTTAATATGTTCTTACCTTATCTTCTAAGTGTAGTATAATCCCCTGAAATTCTTCATCTGCTAGCCATCTTTTTAGCACTGAATCGAGTTGAGTGATGGTCACTTCTGTTCACCTTTGAAAGCAGTGCTGACTCAGCCTTATGCTGTTATATTTCCTGACGGATGACTTCCAAAGGGTCTGTGGGTTGATTGGTGCCTGATTTTTTAGAATCTTCTGCTTCCCTCACGAATACTTTTTTTCCTCTTATAGGACAGGCCATTTGGCATGGGTTCTGTATAACAAAGAAGCATTTTGCAGCCCGTGACGAAGAAATTAAATCAGTTCAGCTGTCAATCCAGTATTTATGTGCATCTTTAAAAAATTTCAACACTTAACAGTATGGAAAAAAAAACCTACTTTGAGTTGGCATAAAAAAATCTCATACCAAGGAAGGTCAGCATAACATGAAGAAAGATGATACACAGCATCCGATCTGCAAGGATTAGCTGCTTCTTCCATCGGAGATAATTTTATGTGTACCTGAAGGGAAAACTGAGCTGAGTCATGGCAGGGGTTCTGTTTATACACTGGAAAGAAGGGGAACAGGAATTTCAGTATCAGAAGAGCACAGGACCACCCATCAGCAGATCAGGTCTACGAGGGCACAAAATGGTGACTGACCGGCATCCAAGAAGGCAGGTCAGAAGGGATGACCCTGACTTGAACTTAGAGGAGATAAAAGGAGAGTGGAGAGATCTGCATTCATTTACACCATTAGTTAATTGGAAGAATCACCCAGACCAGACTTCCTGGAGATTTTATAACAGTGTCCCTGTGAACACAGAATTATCTTCAGACTGAATTCTGGTCTCTGGCTGGTTAACTGGTTGACACCATATGGGTATATAAACTCGAGGAAGAGATAAAAGAAGATGAGACCACAGATACAAAGAGAATCCAAGTACTAAAGGAAGGAGTGTAAGAAAGAAGAGGAAGAATGAAAGGAATAGAGGATAAACAAGATGGATGATGGCTTGTGATAGGATTCAAGTGAAAAAAAATTTTTAAACGTCCTTACTTTAAGTAAATACTATCTTGGAAAATTTTAAATGCAATCTTGGCTCAATTTTAAATATCATATAATTTATTCTCTAGAATTGGAGGAAAGAGAGTAGCCAGACCCACTTCTTACATAGTTCTGATTAGAAATTTTCAAAATTTTTACTGACCATGGTTTTTGTTTCTTAAGAGGAAACAATCTGGAAAGCCAAGTAATTTTTATGCATAGGTATATTTGAAAAGAAAAGGCAGTCATTTCCTTAAATGCTCTATACTTCGCATAGGCATTGGCTCTGAGGTTGCTGACTTGAGAAGCACCGGGCTACCACTGTGCACCTGTAGGACACCTTCATCAAAACTCACACAAGTTTGGTGGGTAGGAATCCAGGGCTTGTGCTGTGACCTGGAAATGTAACTTTCAACTGTCTTCCTTCTAGACATCAGTGTAACTGATGGAAGACATGGCTCAGGTCATCCAAGTCAAAACATTTTCTTAGCTACTTGCTAAAGTCCAAATTCTTAGTCTCGTTCATGAATAAAAACCTCTCAACATAGACAGAGGGAGATTTCAACTTCCTAGCAAAGGTCCTGGGTGATTCTAAATCTAGGCATTCTTAAGAACGACTGCAATCAGGAGCAGCCATAAAATATAAATCACGTGTGATTTTATTTTTCCATTTTGAGTGATATATTAACAAAAAAGAAATCCCATGCTGTGGGAACTCTGCAATTGACTTATAAGGTTTAGACTGAGAGGTTTGTTTAAGTTATTCATCAAACTGTCATTTGATCGCACTCAAGAAATCTATAAAGGAGTCAAATAGTAAACCCCTGGGGACAAGGAAGCTTGAGAAAAAACTGGGGCCCTTTTTGTGTATTAATAGAAGCAAGAACCAAATGTCTGCTGCAGCCACCTGTGAACAATCCATGCTTGACATGGGACGTGAAAAGTAGTCATTTGTTTTAGATTCTGTGCCTAGCACCTCTGTAGATTTACGGTAATGGAGATAGCAATTCATTTCCTTAGCTTTTAGTCCAATGGAAGTCAAATTCTCAGTTTATTACTGTATGACCTTTGCCATAGAAACCAGCTGAATACTCTATAAAAATATTTTGCTTTAGTTGTTCAATATGTTGCCATAAGAGATGAAGGACTTGAGAAATAAAAGGTGCTTTTCATGTAGTATCTCCTGCCACATATGGAAATAAATGTTAATATTTATTTATTATGTTACACATATTATTAATATGTCTGATTACATTATAATATAATAAATATATTTATATATCTTTGCTAATCTAAGTATTAATTAAACTGTTCCCTAAATTCTTTAATATCAAATAGCTACTCTCTAAAGCTTTTTAAAGAGTCACCATTGGATCTGATTGATTTGATTCTTTTCAAAATTCATCACCTATAATTAATGTATTAAAAGACAGGAGACAGGAAGATTTTCATGTCTGAAGTTTATAATAGTTTGGATTTTAAATGGACGAGACCTTCATTCTACTTTATCCCCTATAAACGTCACATTCATGTAGAGATTGGAAGGCCACTTGCCACACATCTATGTACTAGCTGTAAATCCTGGGAAATAGGTGAAATGTTGAATTCTTAAATATGTTGCAGCTCTTGTTCTGAGTTGTATTTCTAGCCCTATAGAATAGTAACATACTCTCTTTAGTAACAAATAGAGTCTCTTCTTTGTCTTCCCATGGTCTGAGGAGAACAGAGATTGACAAGGCTCCTCCAGGTCACTGCCTCATAAAACTTCATTTGCTACATCTGATATGATACAGACCTAGAGATTGAAAGATAATCTTAGGGGCAAAGATTTATGCTGGGAAAGTAAGTCTGAAGACCCTAAAATGTAGTAGAAAATAAAATTTGAGACTAAGTATAAAGTCAGAATTACTAAGGCAATTGCATGTAAATATTATATAAAATAATGGCAATGTCTATGTAGATGAAAATAAATCTCAAATTGTCCTTTTAATAAATAATAGATTGACATAATAGGAAAAGGTGACATTTGTTGTGTATATGTTACATACTGAGCATTTATAACAAATGCATAAACTCATTATATACTCATTTTATAGATGATTCAATTGATTAAAGAGATTAAACAATTTGCCCAATGCTTTGTAGTGAAATTCATATTTACATCTGTCTCACAGCCAAGCTTATCTTCTTAAGTTTTGCACAAACTCCAGCTTGTTTGTTTGTTTGTTGACTTTACATGTGTTTGTATACCTGTTCTGTTGGATTACAGTGTTCTTTACAAGGATGGCTGCTGACTCATCTCACCTACGGCTAGCAGAGGAGATGAATTTTCTGTCCCCTATCACTGGGGCCAACCTTTGCCTGGACATTGCTAGTCTTTTTCAAAAACTGAAAGCCTCTTGAGGTCTCCCTGCCTCAGTTGCCATTAATAGGAGGATAAAGCTTGGAAGGGGTGATGTCATGTGGACCTATGTCCCTGCTTTGTGCCCAGACGCAGACTTAGCCAAAGGCACCAAAAGTAGAACTAAATGGTCACAGGCCACTGTCCTACGTACAGCATACACTGGTCACAGGCCACTGTCCTACGTACAGCGTACACAAAAGCAAGCCTGCTGCTGACTGCAGACTTTATAGGAAATGCAAATGAAAGACCCCAGGATAATGCCTGATGGGGATGAGAGAAATGCTTACACCAAAAAAGAAACGAGCGGAATTTTTCTGAGATTCCAGAAAATTTAGAAATAAGGTAGCCTTGGGGCTGGTGAGATGGCTCAGTGGTTAAGAGCACTGACTGCTCTTCCAAAAGTCCTGAGTTCAAATCCCAGCAACCACACGGTGACTCACAACCATCTGTAATGAGATCTGATGCCATCTTCTGGTGTGTCTGAAGACAACTACAGTGTACTTACATATAACAATAAATAAATCTTTAAAAAAAATAAGGTAGCCTTAAAAGGCAAAAAATTAAAAATTAATATATCTTTCATTGGGGGGAATTAAAATAGTTTTTGTTTAGAAAGAGTGTGGCTATTTTGTCCTACTTCTTCCATCATCTTTGTTCTGTTGCTGTCAGGTAACTGAGGTACTTTGTGCCTATTTTAAGACTATCATATGATGATTACACAACCTCACAAAATACACCATTCTGACGAAACATATCAGACACAGATGTATATATACAAACACACAGAGTGAGGCAGTCAGACAGACACAGACAGACAGACAAAGAGAGACAGAGACAAAGACAGAGAGAAGAGAGGGAGACTTTTCACACCTTCATCTGATATAAATAAAATTTCACAAGCCACCTGACTTAATTTGTCATTTTACAAAATTGTACAGGGAGAAAGACTGCCAACTTTCCTCCAAACTGTCAGGTTCAACTGGCTACTAGTAAATGACCCCCAAAGGCCAACTTTTCAAATCGTATATATAAAAAAAAAAATGTTTGTTTTGGCTTACCTGTGACAAGATAGCCAGTGATGTAATTATATGCTCAAAAAGAACACGATAAATTAAAAAAAGGAAAGAAAAAAATTTCTTATATCATAGCTTTACTTTTGCAGCCAGTTAAAATATGCTGCTAGTAAGACTGTAGAACTGTGGTGGTATGAATAAGCTTGCCCCCAGGAAGTGGCACTATGAGGAGATGTAGCCTTCTTGGAGGAAGTGTGTCATTGTGGGAGTGGGCTTTGGAGGAAGCGTGTCACTGTGGGAGTGGGCTTTGAGGTGCTATGCTTGGTCTCCACACAATGCAGAAGAGATTCTCCTCTTGTCTGCTTTTGGATGAAGATGTAGAACTCTTGGCTCCTCCATCACCAAGTCTGCCTGCCCGATCCCATGCTTCCCACCATACTGACTTTGAACTGAGCCTCTAGAGCTGTAAGCCCGCCTCAATGAAATGTTTGCCTTTCTAAGAGTTGCCTTGGTCATGGTGTCTCTTCACAGAAATGAAACCCTAAGACGGATACTTTATATTTCCTTAAAAAAAAATTTGACAGTATGCATTAGAACCTTTAAAAAGAGTTACTTCCATTTCAACCAATAATGACATGTCTCAAACAACAAGTTGTAAAAATAATCTTCAAGGAAAGAAAGGAAAGAAGGAAATGTAAGAAAGAGGAGCAAAGAAAACCATTTTGATGAATAGAGAATTTTGGTTTTGCTTGCCTTTGTTTGTTTGGGTGGGTGGGTGGGGGTATTGTAGAAATACAAAGAATTAAAAAGAAAAAAACTAAAGCAGGCAGTGAATCATTATGCAACTTATACCATAAGCACCAAAAAACTCACTTGGCAGACAGTAAGAAGTTTATGATAATAGGAAGAGATAGTTTCTACAACGCTAACATTTTTAAACAAGATATTAAATCAAATATAAACAATGCACGTTCATAAACAAACTTAAAAGTGTATGCTAGCAAATATCTTTTATCTTTTAATTCAATCTTATTTTTAAATTATTCACTCTGCATCCTGCTCACTGTCCCCCTCCCAGCTATCCCCTCCCACAATCCTTCCCCCATCTCTCCTCATCTTCCCCTTTAAATAGGTGGGGGCCCACCTGGGTATCCCCCCATGGCATGTCAAGTCTCTGTGAAGCTAGGTGCATCCTCTCCCACTATGACCAGACAAGGCAGTCCAGCTAGAAGAATATATCCCACTTATAGGCAATAGCTTTTAGGATGCCCCGTTCCAGTTTCTCTGGACCCCATGAAGACCACGCTACATTTCTGCTATATATGTGCAGAGAGGCCTAGGTCTAGCCAGTTTATGTTCTTTGGTTGGTGGTTCAGACTCTGAGAGTCCCAAGGGTCCAGGTTAGTTGACCCTGTTGGTCTTCCTGTGGAGTTTCTATCCACTTCAGGGCCCACAATCCTTCCTCTTATTCTTCAGTAAAAGTCCACAAGCTCTATCCACTGTTTGTCTGTGGGTGTCTGTATTTGCCTGAATCAGCTGCTGGGTGGAGCCTCTCAGAGGACAACATGCTCCTTTCTACAAGCATAACAGAATATCATTAATAGTGTTAGGGATTGGTGCTTGCCCATGGGATAGGTCTAGATATTGGTTGGCCATTCCCTCAGTCTCTGCTTTATCTCCTGTCTAGCAGGAGATGGCTGGCTAGCTGTCTGTTGGATTAGATGTTGGCTAGCTAATCTTTATGGATTAGATGGAGTAAATCCTTCTTTGTTTTCTGAATTTCCAAAAAAGTCTTTAGGAAGTTGTGAATATAGATGATGCCATGTCAGAGGGTATGGGGAGGAGGAGGGCAAAGGAAGCTGGTTGAAGGAGTGTTTCTTTTTCTGTACCAAATCTTAGTGTGTGGGTCTGGATAAGGATAGAAATCACTTAGAAAATTTGTTAAAATACAGATTTCTGAGCTGTACCTAATTATTATTTCTTTCTTTTGGAAAACATGTGAATTTGTATCTAAGATCATCAGTTAATACGAAGATAGTTTTCAAAATCACTTACTTAATGGCAGAATAATTTCCTGTCTGACAAAATGCATCTTCTGTGACACAAAGCATGTCTCAGTGGGGTCTGGACAGCCTGATCATATTTACATTGAGAATCAGGAAGAATAAATATATTTAAATTGAATTACAAACTGGAATGACATATGTAATGGAAGAATGAGCCAGGACAAGGATGAGGATGAGGTAAAGAAAGAGAGGAGAAGACAATGAAGTGGACAGGTCACCATAGTGACCAAGGGGCAGAGGTATCTCACATTGACAATAACATCAGGGAATTTAACAAGCCCATAATAGCATTCCATTCACATCATCCAGGTTATGTTGAGAGGCCTTGGGGAGGGGGGAGAATTAGTATGTGGTTTCAGAATTTTGCGTTGTAAAAGGATTCTAACTTATAGAATAAGCATACATATCTCTAAGAGACAGAAACACAAAGAGAGAGAGAGACAGAGAGACAGAGAGAGAGACAGAGAATTGGAAAAGAGAAAAGAGTGAATGGAAAAGAAAAAAGAGATGGCTGTGAAGGAGAAATAAATAAATACATGGCACAAGAAATATCACCACCAAGGGCAATTTGTTCAGGAAACATGTGACCTTTTTTGACCTAGGAGATGGTAGGAAACGTTAATAAAACAAGTATTGTTCTTGTCAAAAATAAAAGTTTCGCTTAAAATTTTCTTTCTTGAGAGTGTTCATCGGTCTTACTTATGCTGCCATTAATCAGTCTTGGAGAAGAGGGCACTGTGATATAGAGAGATTCATGCTTTAATATATATGACTTTAATTCCATCGTTTTAATGAAGAGATATTTATTTTATTGCCTCTATAGTAATAAAAATCATCTCGTAACAGTACCTTGCAGCGATCACATATGATCCTGATAGAAACACACATCCTAACTTACTCCTCTCTCACTTGCAGCATTTCATATAGTGCTCATCCATTAGATTTTACCACACCATTTAGACATTGCCATAAATCCTGCCATGCTGGCGTAGCATTATGTTAAATACAGCACAAACAATTTAGAATTTTTATATTTTTTTAATTTCTCTTCTAACAATTTCACTTCCAGCAGCAAGAGGAAACTGCCAGGGCTCCTTGAACTATGGGCTTTAAAACATTCTAAGTAAATCTGAAATTTTAGAAAAAAGAAAAGTCGTCTATATTATCTTAGAATTGAAGCAGTGATGGGTCAGTGGCAGGCTAAATGTGATTTGTGTGAAGATGTTGTAAAGACCATTAAAATTTAAAATTGAATAAGGTAATCCTACTTCTAAAGACCTTGAAAGGCAATAAAATTTAGCAGAGGTAAAACATTTTGAGGCTAAAATGTGTCAACAGAATCATAATCTAGCAAAAAAAAAACAAATCTGCTGAAAGAAGACACGCTAAAATGTGTTGTGTGTCTTGCTGGGTTTGATTCAGTGTGATAGACTGTGGGGCTGATAGGAGACATGACGCTATCCCAGGACAGCTACCTAGAAGAACAGAGAATATCAGGTTTCTTAAGACCGTTGTCGACAAGTGAAAGAAAGACAAATAAACGGAGATTCACAGCTCTAAAGTTAGTGGTGACTCGTGGGCTTTCCAGCTATGTACTGAAAGGCTGGACAGAAAAAGAAAAAAAGAGTGGTTTGACCCTTTGCTTGGGGCCGATGATTAAATGCTAACACAAGCCAAATTACTTTTGTCCAGACAGGCTACCAGATGTAATAAGCACTGCACTGGAAAGTAGAGAACAGACATGGTTAAAAGGAAATTGGATCTCAAGATCAGCAACCCAATCACAAGTAAACACCCTGAAATTTCAGTAAGACTGTGGGTAGACCCTTCTTTTAAAACCACTGCTTAAGACAGGGACCAGACGTGGGCAATTTCTAGCCACCTTTAAGAAATAAACTACGTTTTCCATTAATATTTCTCTGGTACCATGGGCAGATATCAAGACTGCAGACCGGCTCGATGAATAGTTCCAGAATTATTCTGGAATATTTAGAAAAGAATATGGCAAGCATTAGGACAATATACACATGTGTACTAACAGTATGGAATAGGATTGTTTCAGGTAACACCCTACACTGGCATGTCAAGTCAGTTCTACACCCACGGCATGACACATTTCAAAGCAAGGATGGAGGCCTGGCAGCTTCCCTCCTGATCAAGGAGTCAATGTAAGCAAAGGCTCTATCGATATAGCACGTGATTCAGCTATTGGCCCTGCCTCAATCAAGTTATATTAAGTTACATATAAAGGATATTGAAAAGCAAGTGCATCCGATTTCGAAATGACAAAAGTGTTGATGAGATACATAACAGGTTAAATAATAGGACATAAATTTAGAATTTCAAAGGATTGGAATAGTAGGATTGTGATGGGGTTGATTAATTTTCCTGTCTCATTTTGTTGTTATTGTTTTGCTTTATTTGGGTTTGGTTTGGTGTGAGAGGTTACACCCAGGGCTTCACACATGGCAGTGAGTGATTAAGCTTTTTTTGTGATTAAGCTTTTAATCACAAAATTTATTTTCCTTGCCATGGAAATACATGTGTGTGTGCCCTAAAATTATTTATATAATCTAAATAATACATATTATTTGTACATGTAATTCAGGCTTCTAAGATTATTTGCATAATTAATAGATGAAAGGAAAGTTGGGGAAATTTGGTTTGAGAGTGGTTAGTGCCAAAGGTAACCAATGGAATTTGTTGAAGAATAAATAAATAAATAAATAAATGTCTTACAAAACCCATGCTTTCTAGCTGAACTTTGCCAATTATGTTTATCTGGATTCACACCTGTATTGACTATTCCACTGAGTCAGAAACTGCGACAGTGGAGTTATGCACAGTCTGAAATGTGACCTGTGTGTTGTGTTATGCTCCTCTTGTGTTGTTCTCATCTCAGGTGAGAAAACTGGAGCTTAGAACATTTATATAAGTAAGAGAAAAGTCAGAGTGAGACTGGGTCTTGCATCTAATTGGCTGGAAGATACATACCTGTATTTCTCTAGTCCTCATAATGAGAGAGGAAAGATATCTTCCCCCATGTGACAAACTCTATTTTAAAAGAGGAGCCAAGAGGAAGCAAGGCTATTGAGACCAGTGTGAGTGTGGTTCCAAACTACATGTTATCAGAAAGGAAGGGAAATGTGTTTAGTCTCACTGAGAAGTCAGGAAGAACAGGAAACCATCAGCTGTCGCTTTAAGGAACATGAAATAGGAGATGCTCAGAGTGTAAAGGCAATCTGGCCTCTACTGGGGACTGAATGGCATGAGGGAGAGGGGTACTGGTAATATCTAAAATAATATAACAATGAACAGAATTCAAAGTGTTCCTTTTGAAGTCCTGTCTCAAAGTACCAGGAAGCTTCTCTTCTGGGAATCTGAGTTAGAGATATCTGTCTTGACCTCATCAATGTATGTAACATAAAAGGAGAATCCACCATGAGCCCACCCCTGGTCTAAGTACTGAGACTGGTTGACCAGGAAACGCATGTTCATAAATAGTAAGAGCAAATTATGATTATTATCCAGCTCTCAGCTTTTTAAGATACATTGTTGAATAAGACATAGGTATTTTTCACTATAAAGTGTCCATTGCAGGAACAACAAGACATGCAAGGAAATAATGACTAAATCTATTATTTGTAAATGCTGTGCAAAAGAACCATGATGTCATAGAATACAACCAACAGTGGGAGAACTGGAGATAGCTGTTCCAGAAAAGCTTCACTGGAAGTTTGGATTCACCTGTGGTGAATATTTAATTATAAAACAGAAGGCACATCATCCAGGGATGGACAGAATTCCAGTCCAGTAATTTCATGCTTCATACTATAATCATAAAATGGCCGTTAGGCTTGGCTGGGATTATAATGCAATGGTGATTCCCCCTGGATAGAAAGGCAAGATTTTCACTCAAGAGAGAAAGAGCATGCCTTCCTCTACTATTCCTCACTTAAAGATATGTCATTCTCTTATTTAAATTTTTAAAAAGTAGAAGCAGCAGAATTTACTGCTACAGATGAACAGGGCCTATGACATCAGCTGCTAACGGGAGACTAGTTCAAATGATGTCAAGTTTTACTATAATCTTTAAACTGGCAAATAGAAACTCTATACATAGTCACCCTTTAGCATTAACTGGGAAATGGATCTGGGACCTCCAAGGGTAGCACAAACCATGAATACTCAAGTCCTTTACATAAAATGGAACAGTGCTTGCATAGAACTTACACACATACACACATCCTTTGATATATTTATAATCACCTGATGTTTGCTTAAGACACCTATTAGAATGCAAATACAAATGGTTGTTCTACTATATTGTTTAGAAGATAAGAAGGAAATATAGATGTATAGAAAGTATGTGTTTGTGTATATAAAAATCTAACGGCTGAATCTAAAATGTCAAATATGTAACTAGGGACTGACTTTATTTGGTGCACACAACCTGATGTTGTGAAATGTGCATATATTGACAAATTGTTAAACTATATTATTATCTACTGTTCATATGCTGTTCATTATTTTTGTAATGAGAATAATTAAAAAGCTCTCAGTAACGTTCAGGTATATAATACACTGTTATTAACTTAATCACTTTCTTTTACGATACATTTCTTGGACTTCTTCCTTCTTTCTGATAATTTTTAAAATTGTTAAGGGAGAAGGGCATACACACATATGTGCCATGATGCGTGTAGAAGTCTGTGGAGTTTGTTCTCTCCTTCCTTTACCTGAGTCTGGGACTCAAACTCAGGCTTACACAGTGTACGTTTACCTACTGAGCCATTCCCTGTCCCTAATTGAAATTTTGTGTCCTTTGACCACCATGCCCCCAACCTTTTTCTACTTCTACCTCACATTTGCCTCACATTCTCCTCCCTGTTCCAATGAGTTACACTTTTTCTAGACTCCATATATAAGTAAGATCATGAAGTACCTGTCCACTTATGCAGGAGAAGGTTTTATGTTTTCCAGAACGTGTAGCAGTTATAAGCCTGTGGAGTCTATTACCTTTGTATTTTATTTAATTATTTCTAACATTTTGTCCAAAAATGCCTATCAAGATGAATACTAACAGAACAGTCTATTGCTGCTTCCAGCCAGGGCTCACAGGAAGAGCACGCTTCAGGTAGGAGGCTCTTGCCAGTTCCTGGCCTGCTGCAGCCAATGACAAGCTGTGCGATACAAAGCAGGGGAAATGTGCTGGAAGCCCAAATTTTATCATGTGTAAAAAAAGACAACCATGACCTCTGCCAGACCAAGTCAACCAAGCACAAAAACATAATTTAAGGAGTCACACACATACACACACAAAAAATTACTTGAAATTTTAAATGAGTCAACAAGACAGATTTTTTTTCCAACAAACCTTAGCATTCTATTTCAATAGAAGAAGAAATTTAAAAAAGCAAAACTCCTCAATTTGCACATCTGAATTCCTGATCATTCTTTGAACAGTGAACATATTCAAAACCAAAATCAGTGAGAAGATAAGGGAAAGCCTGAAAGGAAAGGAAGTAGTGACTGAGGGTTACCCAGAGGAGTAGAGAAGACACGTGGAACTCAGAGACATTACCACTGGAGGCAGACGTTGTAATTAGGAGCTTTATAAAAATAAACAGCAGGGAAACTCAGGTGAAACCAACCAAATCGCGACCGGGAACATACAACCACATCGATTTCTCAACATCTTTTCTGTGCCTTAACAGGCAAAAACTAGCTTGACACATGCACACTGGCCTCAGCTCTGCCATATTTCTTTGTCCCTATAGAGGCAGGTTTCCCCCATGGTCCTCCATTCTCACTCAGGATATTACTACTACACTTCTTCCCTCCCCTCCAAAAAATTAGTAGCAGAATATTGCAGACATAAACTTGGAGCCTTGGTGCTAGACTAAAAGAAATAGTTTTTCTTATAGAAAAACAGGTAGTTCTGCAGATTATGAAGAAACTATATCATTTCCCAAGCTTCAGGTATGCAGAAAAATGAAATGAAAATGATAAATTACTGAGTTTCAGGAGACTTGCGCCTGCCAAGTTTCCATCCTTCCTTCTCTCTTATTTTCTCACCATAGAATGTTGCCTGAAATGTTATCATTTCAGTGTCTTTGATTCAAAAAATCATATGCTTTTTAGAACACACAAATACAACAAAAACCTATATTTTAGAAAGTCTAACTAGTACAATTATTTTCAATTCAGTTTCTTGTGGAAATGAATAAAAATAATCTATGAGCAGTTCTGGGAAGTGGTCAGGAGGAAATGCAGGAACTTGTGGGACTTTGAAGCGCAGGCAGCCAGAGGAAGGATGCTGAAACTGTGTTCAAGGAAAGCATGAGTAAACATTGATGGGTTCTGTGGATGAGAATTTCTGCAAAGACGCTGTGTCCATAAAGGCCAACTGATGGTGGTACAGACTGTCGTGGAGGGGTCAGAGTGTTGCAGATCTAGAGAGAGTGATTACATTTGATTTTGGGCCATCTTTAGCTTCAGAAATAGCCATTCATTGCTCACCTCTGTGTCCTACCTAATATCCTGGACCTAGTAGATTAAAAGCCTTTTTGTAAGTCTGGAGAGATAGTTCAGTAGTTAAGAGTACTTGCTGCTCTTGGAAAGGACCCAGGTTCAGCTCCCAGCATCCACATGGCAGCTTATAACCGTCTGTAATTCTAGTTGGTTCTCAACCTTCCTAAGTTGCAACCCTTTAATATACTTCCTTAAGTTGTGGTAACTTCCAACAATAAAATTATTTTCATTGCTAGTTCACTACTGTTATGACTCACAATGTAAATATCTGATATGCAGGATATCTGATATGCAATCCTTGTGAAAGGGCCATTCAACCTCCAAAGAGGTTGCAACCAACAGGGTTGAGAATGACTGTTCTAGTCGCAGGGAATCCAACTGCCTCTTCTAGTCTCCACTGGTACAAGCATACATGTCATGCATATGCATGCACACAGAAAAAATGTAATAAATTAATTAATTATTTATTTTAAAAAAGAGAGCAAACCTCTGGGGGTATATGAACTTAGTAGCCACTAGCTTCCACCAACCCCAAATCTAGAAATGTCTTCAGGTAGCACCTGAACTGAGATCTCTACTTTGCTGTAATCCACCTCTCTGATGTCTTTACTAATACATATTTAAAATGTGTTTGGACTTAAGACTTTTTGTTACATTACTATAAAAAAAAACAACATTTGAAGCTGTTTCTACAGTAGACTGTGAAATTTGGAGTAGCCTGAATCTGTGTTCCCAGGCTATGGGCACTCCTAAGTGACTCTGCAATATTGGCGCTCTTATCCACTTTGAGGAGAGAGCTGTGATTTTTTTATTCATAGGTGTATTAGGATTTTAGATATGAGAATGGCTTTACAAAAGGAAAAGATTCTGAAGGGAGGCGAAATTATATCCACACCTAACTTCCAGAAAGTCATAATTACTCTGCAGACAAGGTCATGGTGGTCTATACAGAGAAATGAAGAATGATAAAACTGGTATCCAGTTCTCACCACTCAGTGTTAACAGATGTAAACTATTTGGATGTGAACAGACAATCCTAATTAAGAAAAACCCACGATAAATCATCTACTCCTAACCATAAAACATATGAAATAAGATAAAAATGACTGCGTGTGCTAATGTATTCATTTGTACAGCAGGATGTAGGACCCAGAGGAGACAGAATCGATGCAGTTAACATTTTCCCTCAGTCTTGAGCCAATTATCAAAAATTATTGCTTGTAAGAGAAAGGGAAAATGTGCGTGGGGAGAGGGTGGAAGAAATGAATTCCAGTGAAACTGCAAAGAGCAGAGCCAGTGGAGAGGGGTGTGTGTGTGCAGAAAACAGTACAGGAGACTGTTAACATACTGATTATATGCAATGGCCAAGGGTGACCTAAGAATTCTGGCAACTTCCACTACCGCTATAGAAAGTCCTCTCCAAATGGACTGTGCTTTTCTCGTACGTCCACTTGCCTCTCCTGCCCTCCAAACTTCCCTTCTGTGCAAGGAAGTATAGTTCCTCAGTGGCAAAGAACTAAGAAAGGATCAGCACAAACCATGCTTTGGGAAATCAGATCACAAAAACATTAACCTTGAGAAATTACGAAGGGTGAGGATGAAGCTTGGGGGTGCAATCTGGAATACCCAGAGAGGCTGTTGGCATCTCTGGTGTAGGAAGACTCTGTTACTATGCTTGCAAAGGAAATATGGGCATGCATGGGGAAACTGATTGCCAGCTTGGCAATTCTATGAGGAATTTGATTAGCATGTTTTAAAGCAATTTTCCAGCTTTTACAGACTAATTTCTTAAAACTAATACCCACATTCTCCATTTCTATATGCAAATTCATTTTCTGGCTATCTTAGAAAGAACGTGTATATGAAAGTGCCTGTTCATACTCAGATATCACGGCACTGGGAAAAACAAAGTGCAGAAAATTGTATCTAATCCTCATCACAGGGCTCTAATTTCAAAAACGAAGAAGTACAGACTAATGATGTGCCTATTACTTTACACATCTTAAGCTTGACATTTGGTGTTCTGAGACTCATTTCCCAGCCCACTGGAACAAATGCATTGAAAGAAAATAAATCATGATATCTTCTTTCTCTGACTTATAAATAACATTCCACTTAGTCAATTCAAATAAGGAAAACAAACTTTTAATGGCATCCATTTGCACTGTTGCTAATGACAACCCCAAAACTTTTAAGAGCATACAGTCTTGCTGTATATTTAAACAAACTTAATATGCTCCAGAGAATCCCCGAAGCATGCCTGTGTTCAGAACTCTTCATTATTAACCATCATAAAATTATGAGTTCCTTTCCAATACTCCGTCTCTCCAGTTGTCTTTCGCAGCGCTTTTCACCAGGACATCTCTGTTAACTGTGAACTTCGGATGGTTTATTTTTAACCCCTGCACTTGTACCCTCTTGCATTTATAGCACAGAAATGTTTCCTATATAACAAACCCATTCTTTTAGTTCCACGCTGGCATTTCAGACTGCAGCCAGTTGGACAGACACTTCATTCAGTCACTGACAGTTCATTCTGGCCAGACGAGTGCAGCTGGGGATTAGAATTTTTCAGTCATTGAGTAGTTTTTTTTTTCTTTCCTGGAGAAAGATTTGCAGTCTTTAAAAACAGGCTAATTTATCCCATATATCTTTACAGTGCCATAAGTGAGCTAACAATTGCCCAATCAGTACAGCGTGCCCGTTACCAGAGGGGAAGTATGCCACTAACAAAGACTAGTCAAAAAATGCTTGGGAAAGAATGTACACAGTGATTTATGTATGACCTATTTTCTTGGAGACTCTCAACTTGCACTTGGGGATAACGACCCTTGGAAAAGTCAAATGTGCCTTTTTCAGCAAGAATACATATACCTTCAACAATTAATTATGCTAGAGGATATACCATAGAAAATGGGAGTACAGACTAGAAGATCATTGTCCCCATTTTAAATATCATTAGGAAAAAAAGTCAGTAAATTTTCCATTGATAATTCAGTGATGCCCTTGAGAGCTTCTGCCTAGCGCTGAAGCAGCACAGGGATGAAGTTAAGCCAAGTTGGTATATGTGGAGTAGGAACTGTTTGAAACTACTTTTTCAAACAGCACTGAAGCACTGGGGCCTTATACTGAGGTAAAGATGATGAGAAAAGAACATTACCCAAAGATAAAAGATTAGGCACAAAACACAGAATCTGGAAATAGTGTTTGATTTCCGTAGAACTACATGTAAGTTAGAAGGTCAAGAACTTCCAACAGGTGAGACGCCCTGTGCTCACAGGACTGAAACCGTGAGACTAGGAAGCTGGAGACTTCTCTTGCAGATTAAAGGAAATCAATGGATAAGCAGTGATGTGTTTCAGAGATCGTGCTGGTAAGGAAACAGGTCTCAGAGGAGTAAGACTGAACACAAGACTCTACAAGGCAAGGCCTTGCTGGGAATACCAAATAAAGTAGGGTAAGTAGACGTGAACATGTGAGGAAAGTGCATATCTAGATAGAAGACCAACTGTATTGATGCGTCCTATGGCAAGGTGAGAAGATACTTGGCCTTTCCTAGTGGATAACGGTGTTGCTCTCAGGTTAATGATAACATTATGACAAAGAAGCCTGTTGAAGACTATGGCTTCATTGAAGTTAGAGAAGACCAGAAGTATGAAGGCTTTCTTACTATAGATCCTTGGAAAGAAGTCATGTGTGATGGAGGGGGCCCATCATACAAGGTAACTGATGGCATACTGAGATAGATATTAGATGAAGGAAGGGCGGAATGGAAACTAGAAACAGATAAAGGTAGTCCCATGGGGAATGGAAGGAATACATTTTAGAGGCAAAGTCCAACTAAGCAAGATGAGCTACAGAAAATAGTAGAAAGTTGAAGTTTTGAGGACAGATCAGGGAATTATTGCCAAAGCCCCTTCATCTTCTTCCTACCAAGTATCATTTGGAGCCTTTCGCTCTGCCATTTAGTGGCTGAGGGGTCCCTGGGGTTGGGGCATCTTCAGGGCAAAACAAACGAAAAGCACACAGCAGCAGCTCATCTTGGGAGTATGGATAAATAGCATACATGTTCTCCAGCTAACCAACACACAATGAAAGAATTCTTCCCCATACCCTACCTTCCTTCTGAAGGGCGCACACACTAGTCTGTACTTTGGAATGGAACAAGTGGGGAAAGTTCATTGGGTTAAAGGAAGAGTTTGAAGGGGGAATAAAACACTGGTGACTGAGAGGACCAGTGCGAAGAGTGAATTCGAGAGCAAATATAGAGAGGTGTGTCTTCCCTGGGACAGCATTGCAGTGAAGGGGGCTGATGTAAACTCCCAGGCTGCATTCATGGATTAACCTACTTGAATTCAGTTTGCTGGTGTTGCCCTGGTTCAAGAAAAATCAAAGGCACAAGTTCTTTCTTTTACCACTTCCCTGTGGTTGAACCAACAAGCCCAAATAGTGTTAATGAAGTAGGACCAGGAAAGTTAAAAGTACAGACTGAGATGTAGCGCTAAGGTAAAGCACTACTATTGCTTTGCTTCTAAGTTAAAAAACCATGAGTTGTTTACATGATAAAGCTGCATTTTATAGAAGTAGAGATATACATGTAACAGTCCACATAGATGATTGAGGAACTCATCAGAAGTGTAAAACAGACGTTGAAGGCTGTCAGAAATACCATAACACTCGGCTAGGAAAGTGCCAGTTTGGTGTCACCATGGCTTCCCCTTAACTAGGTACAAAATAGTCTTGTTTCCTTTCTCTGTTTACTATGACTATCTGGTTGATTGGCTTGCATTTTGAAGTTACATTTTATTTTCACTAAAATAGAAACTTCAAACTTTTTGTATGAGGGAGGGCTCAAGCTATAAAGTAGTAAAATGATATATACAGATTCCAACTATGCAGAAAATATAGTCTAGGATCCCTGAATGTCATTTGAAATTGGTGATGAAGAGTGCTACGGTATTCAATAGGTCTCTAATTGATGTGATGGGGGAAAAAGGGAGGTAAGGACAAGACCAGGGCATCTTGAGACCTTGTTGTCTCTAACCTTAGGACACCATGGATTTCAACAGAAAAGTCCTCGCAGAAGCACATCTCTTCCTGTCCTCTCATTCACTGTGTCATGGTGAATATTTTTTCCCCTCCATTTGGCCATTTAACCTGACCCTCTTGAATTTCTAGAAAGTCCATTGGAGAAGTCTCTTACAAAGTCTCCTCTCAGCCAGGGGAAGGAGAGTTGTTCTGAGGAACTCAGTGACTCGTCTTTCTCTGCTTTAATTGGAAAGCATAAAATTTTCCTGGCTTCACTTGAATCTCTCATGAGAATATGTAAGAAAGAAAATCAACTCTCAAGAGTGCTTGATTCTTAGAAAAATAAGGAGCTACTTAAGTTGAGGGGTTTGCCATTCTTAGCATCTGGAATAATTTTCCAGTGAGCTTCAGTGCCTCTGTCACCTAGGACAAGACAGTATGACTCTCCACAACATTTCCATGACTTCTCCAAAGGAAGAAGATAGAAATAGTTATGTCCTTCTTGAACTGTTGACATTTTTCTGTCTACATTCACCACTACCTTTAAAATAGAGTCATGTAGAGGTATTTTTGAAAGCAGGCTTATGAACATAATAAGAAGCTTTTGCATGTCATAGTTCATTCAAAATCTAATCATTTGATTGTCACTGGGAAGGGTTTTCTGAAAAACTGAATGATTTAAGTAATTTTATAAATCAATGTAACTTGAAATCTCCCCAGTAATGGAAATTAGGCTAACCCATGTAATGCCAACAAAAATTTTGGTCATCAATGTCTAGAAATAGCTTTTAAAAATTTGAAACTATAATTCCCTGTGTCAACTTCATAGTTCCATCTAATATAAATGTATCTTTATGGCAGGACACGGTCACTGTGCTTATGATGTAACCATGGGTAATAATCCTCCCAGAA
The DNA here is from genome assembly GCF_008632895.1 of Mastomys coucha. Classification (NCBI taxonomy): domain Eukaryota; kingdom Metazoa; phylum Chordata; class Mammalia; order Rodentia; family Muridae; genus Mastomys; species Mastomys coucha. Next base: position 43,855,118 of record NW_022196895.1, on the reverse strand, counting down.
ATTACATGCTAAATGATCCTTATTTTATTGGTTTCAAGACACAATTACATTTTGTATAAAGTTGTGTATATACTTTTGTACTACATGGACATTAAATAATAATGAGAGAACATTGATTGGTTCCTATTAAATTTATGTGAGGCAATATTGTGGTTTATGGAGGGATTTCTAAGATAGCTGAACAATTGGTTATATTTATTTTTTGGTTAATTGCCTTACATAGATTGATGTCTGCTATAGATGCACTTATTTCTTTTCTTTCATGCTTTTAGTAAAAGAAATTTTTAAAACATGTCATAATCCAGAAAGATTACACCATAAGAAAGGGAGCAAAAGAAATTATGAAAAGACAGAAATTACTGACTTACAATATCACTTTAGAAGAATTAAATATATCACCTGGCCACACAATAAGTAAGATAGTTTCTGAATACAATAGGAAATAAAGGAAGGAGAGAAATTGATTTGCATAATAAAAGCTAAAACTGTCCCTTTTATCTAAAACATTCAGTTAGTAATGGTAAGATGCTTTTATATTACATTATGTAAATAGTTCCTACAAGTCCACCCTTTATAATGAATCTCTAGTTTGTCCTGTGCCTTCACACCTTGTCCTGGTTACTGTGGTAAAAACATGACCAAAGCCAGCTTCGCAGGGGATAGGGGAGGGGGGAGGATTTAAACAGATTATACTTCCAGATCATATTCTATCATGGAGGGATGTTAGGGCAGGAACTCAAGCAGAAACTAAGGGGTAAAGCTACTTACTCTTTGCTATCTTACTGTTCAGCTATCTTTCTTCTACAGCCCAGGTCCACCTACCTAGGGATGGTACCACCCTGCCCTGGGCTGGGTACTCCGTATCAATCATCAGTCAAGACAATCTCTTAAAGATATGCACAAGCCAGTCAGATCTAGAAATCCCTCAAGTACTCCTTCAGATGACTAAAAGCTCTGACAAGTTGGCAGCTGAAGATAATTAGGATTTTATTGAGAAAAAAAAGATATTGAGCCCATTTGGGGAACCAAAAATCCAACAAGTAGTTGTCTAAATTTATAGTAGGAAAGGCCATATACAAAAGAACATAATGCAAAATTAGAAATTATTGGAGAATGAAAAAGTTAGTTTAATAAATTGGTTGCTGAGGGATTATGTAAGAAACCAAAACTTAGATTACTTATGTTTACTAGTTTATAGTACTTTACAGTGGTTTATAGTAATAGTACTGTGAATGAAATAACATATACATATAGGGCATCTTGTAGCATCTGAGGCCAATAGAATTGCAAGCACCTTTTATCTTGACCACAGACCTTAAAGGTGATTTGTCTGAGCTGGGCGGTGGTGGCGCATGCCTTTAATCCTAGCACTTGGGAGGCAGAGGCAGGTGGATTTCTGAGTTCGAGGCCAGCCTGGTCTACAGAGTGAGCTCCAGGACAGCCAGAGCTATACAGAGAAACCCTGTCTCAAAAAAAAATGGTGATTTGTCTGGGACAGTATGAAACATGGATCTTCTGTTGATACCTTGATTCCCTAGACCTAACTTCAACTCCTGCTGGCTTCCTCATTTCAGAATTATTGTTCTACCTTGAACTATTAATGCCATGTCTAGTTTACACATGGAAACTTTTCTCTGACCCTCTCAGTAAACTCCACATTGACCACCCCTCTCCATGCATATAGACCAGCCCCTGAATACGACTTATCAACATGTGTAACACCTTTCAACAATAGCAGCTAAGGACAATTACCAATACTTTATATGCCAACCACCATCTAGAAAAAAAAAATTATTGAGAACAGGACTTTCCAATAGCCACATTTGGCACATTTTCTCCTCCCAGTTGCCAGTAGAAACATATGCCTAACTTCAATCAGCTGCATTCGTACTGACTGAGAAACATGATGTCATATGCTCAGAACCATTCATGGGCATTTATTAGGATTCATGAGCCAGCATTTGTATGACTTTGAGGTGTGAGATACTCAGGGCTGAGAATGCTTATTTAATGATGCTTAACGAGTAAAACTGTAACTAATGAGAGTTTAAATGGATACCATAGTGACTGTACACCTCATTTCACTAGTAATACTTATTGATTGTGCCATGTGAAGACACATGAATTTGAATCCTTGAGCTCTAAGAAAGGTCAGCAGAAACATGAGAGCCAACCAGGAACCCAGAAAGCCACCAAAATATACCTCAGTGAACATACTAGGAAGGAATAAGAATTATCTTTTCCTTTATAGACAAAATAAAACCAATGGAGACAACTAAAGTATTTGAAACATATTCTATTAGCAACTTAAGGTCATAGTCTAAACCAAATCCAGGTCTCCAGAAATGAAGATCCATGGTAATGACATGGCCCTTCACAGGTGTTGCCTGTGTTACATGCTACCGTTACAGCTGACAGACACTCTAACTTGAAGGGCTGTTCCTTCAGAACATGCCTTTTGATGGGCTGAGGAGATGCCTCCATCGGCAAGGAAGACTCTTGCCATGAAAGATGGTGATCTGAGTTCTACATTCCTGGGACTCACGTCGTAGAAGATGAGACCCAGCTCTTATAAACAGTCATTGCATCTCCACAAGAATGTATCCCACCCATACAGTAAATAAAAGTGAAATAAAAATATATAATCCAAGAAATTCATACAAAGAGTGATTAGCCCTGAAATAAAATCCTTGAATAACTATGCCCATTTAAAACTCCATCTTGTTTTAAATGTGTTTTTTACATAGAAATGAAATACCATATAAAACTGTCAGGGTGATTCAGTATGCTACATTATATACATACACTCATGTATGTGGCTAGAACATAAATATGTGAGTGCTTGCCTTAAAGCATATGTGTACGTGCTATTTAAACGTCTGCTGTGTTTCATTGTTACATCATCTTTAATAGCAATGTCTAAGTCAATGTCTGTGGCAGGATTCTCAAGGATCTCACTACTCAGCTATGATATGGGCAGTGAAGCCTATCGGACAAGCTTGCTACCTAACTGAGGTACTAGCCTTGTACAGTCACTCCAGACACTAAGCTCTTCCCATCCCATGTATATGATGCCCTTCTTTTGTGATGGCCATTTGCAGAAATAATGATGGAAAAGTACAGGGAGACCCCATTCTGGGTGTTGATTGTACAATCTGTCTATATGCCACCATATTCGCACTTCCCTTCCCACCCATACTCAGAATCCTCCCTTCATAGCAGAGAACTGGGTTGGGGTGAACTATTCTGAGGACAGCATCCTAAAATGGGAAGGAGCAGATGCAGCCACATTTCTGGAGTGACAGCATTCCACAGCAAACATTCTCGTTCAACCAGAATCTGCGTAGGCAGCTTCACATATGTATTTATAAGTTCCATGAATGGGTGAGCTATTCCAAACTGCTTGTTCTTTTAGTATTTCCCCCTCTCTTCTACAGAAGAAAGAGATGCTAAGGCCTCAGTTGACCAGATGGAGCAAACAATGGCTTGTGTTAGCATCTGTGCACTGAGTGGTGGTGATAATGACAGGCTCACCCAATTTCAGAGAGACAAACTTCCAACTGTTGGAACTGAACACAGATCTTCATTTTAGTCCAGCTTAGCTTCTGAAATCACTCAGCATTTAGAGACCTCCATGGTCGGTGCCAGACTGTCTAATGTGAACTTTTATATCACAATTTAGAGTGCCATGTAGCCAAAGTAGTTGAGGTCACAATAGAAAATAGTTGTTCTTCCTATGGGGTTGCAATCCCCTTCAGCTCCTTCAGTCCTTCCCCCAACCCTTCCACTGGGGTCCCCATGCTCAGTCTGATGGTTGGGTGCAAGCATTCACATCTGTGAACAGCTATACCAAGCTTCTTGGCATCTGCAATAGTGTCTGGGTTTGGTGTCTATGGATGGGATGGATTCCCAGGTGGAGCAGTCTCTGGATGGCCTTTCTTTCTGTCTCTACTCCACTCTTTGTCCCTGCATTTCCTTTAGACAGGAGCGATTCTGGGTTGAAATGGGTGAGTGGCCCTATCCCAACTGGGGGCCATGCTTATCTACTGGATATGGTCTCTATAAGAAGAACAACAGTATCAACTAACCAAACCTCCCAGAGCTCCCAGGGGCTAAACCACCAACCAAAGAGTACACATGGAGGGGCCCATGGCTCCAGCTGCATATGTGGCAGAAGATGGCCTTGTGGGACATCAATGAGAGAAGAAGCCCTTCATCCTGTGAAGGCTTGATGCCCCATGCCAGGACAGGGAAGGAGGAGTGGGTGGGTTCATGAGCAGGGGGAGGGGGCACTGGATAAGGGGTTTTCAGAGGGGAAACAGGGAAGGGGAACAACATTTGAAATATAAATAAATAATATAACCAATAAAAAGAAAGAAAAAAAGAAAATACATGATAGACGATCTAAATAAGGGCATGTCTACTGCCTTAGGAAATGGAAAGAAAAAAGTCATGCTATAGTGGGTGTTATGCTTAGTGATAAATCAAGGACAGAGGCAGGAATAGGACACAGACTTTCTAGTTCTCACCTATGACAATGCCAAGAAGTCGCACAAAAGACAAGTTTTATTGCTTATGACAGTCGCCAAGGAAAATAAGACACAGCAAGCATCTACAGCTTACGCCTTCGCCATTGCCAACATCCTTCCCACAATTGTTTCAAGCAACATCATTTGGAATTAATCAACTCTTTCAAAAGCCACCCATCTTTTTCTAAAGAGATAATTGTCTATTATTCTCTATAAGCAAGTCCTTGCACAGATTGTCCATGCTTGAACTCAGGAAGAGGAAGAGGGAGGGCAGGGAGGAGGAGGAGAAGGAGGAGGAGGAGGAGGAGGAGGAGAAGGAGAAGGAGAAGGAGGAGGAGGAAGAGAAGGAGGAGGAGGAGGAGGAGGAGGAGGAGGAGGAGGAGGAGGAGGAAAAGAATATTTCCTTACTGGTCTTAATTGAGAAAGTTATCAGTGAAAAAAAAAAGTCCAGCAGTGAACTCCAGGGCTTGGCAGAGAACTGGGAAGAGAATCTTTCTGTGAGTGGATGGTCTCCAAAGCATATTGGCTCAAGTATGCATCCACAGACAGTTTAGAATTCAACGTAAAAGACCGATGAGATTTAATCTATCTCCATAATGAAGGCAACATATTCAGTGGATGATTTTCCCCACTTCTCAAATTTAGGAAAATGTTATGAAAGATAGAAAATTGGTCTTTGAGGGGTGCTATTCTCTGATTCTTCTGACACAGCATCTTTTGGAAATTGAGTTAAGTGGAGAAAAATTCTCATAGCTGGAGCCAATGGTGTTACACCCTCAGCTGAATGTATGTGAGATCTAGGGAATTTACAGACATGCCTCCTCCACTTGGGCCCTATTAAACTTGCTTCTGAGAGTAGCTCGGGTTGCCTACTAATGGGGGCATATAATGTGATTATTGCAGCCCCTTGCTTATTGACAAGTGCCCGTCGGTCATATGGAATTGTCTATCTGAGGGACAAAGTATGCAGGACACAGTGACAAACCTGGAGTCTAGAGCTAGGTAACTACATTCTGATCACCATTCTGCTTTCAGAAATACTTGAGCCTTGGTCCTTTACTGCTTTGAGCCACCTCTTCTACAGGACTTTTCAGGGGTGTGAGTGCATTTGCATGTGCACAGAACTCAGAACCATGTGACCTTGTGCCTAGTACCACTCTGTCCTTAGTGTGTCCAACAGCAGGTTATGTTTAAGAGGTCCTCAGCACGTATCTGACAAAATCGTATTAACATTTACTGATCACTTACCACTACAGAAATTAAGGGGAACTTTGGAATCAGACAATTAGGGTTCAAATACAGTTAGTTGCTGTAAATCTCCAGGTTTCAGTTCTTCTACATGTAACATGTGGATAATAATACCTAAGTCTGTAATGTTTAGTGACAGATGACATATTAGTTGGTGTGTATAACTCTGTATCCCAGAGGAGCCAGCAGAGATCAGCTCATTAAAAACTCCCTTCATATCCTCAGATATAAAATATTTCTAAGACATAAAAAAAAAAACTGGAAAGAATTTCCTCTTCCATTTCTCAAACAACTGTCCTCCAATCTGAGTTGCTACAGTTGTGCAACAGAAACGAACAAAGCTCTGGCCACACAGAGCATTTGGAGCCTGAAATCTGCTGCAGCTGTTACTACCCAAATGAGAATAATGGCTCTTTTCCCACCGCAAGCAAAGCGAATGTCCCCTTTAGACATGTCTCCTCTCTCCCAATGTGGATGGTTGGTTGGTTGCAGATTGATTTTTATCTTCTATAGATCTCTTCTGATCTGTCTTCTTCCCACACAGATTCCAGCCCCATACTCTGCAGCTGACAGTTCACCGCTATCATCTACAGTGCCTTCGGATGACAAAATCCAGCACTAGTCAGCTCTTCTCTCTACGCATCCCAAATGTACAGAGCCTAAGCCATCAAGGTTACAACAGAAACATGCTTTTACCTTCCATAGTAGTCTTTCCTCTACAAATCAAATTTGCCATTAAAATTTTTCAGATATTTTTGAATAATATTTGTCTCATACTGTTACCTTATTATAACTGTATAGAAAAAGTGAAACTGGTTATACAGAATGCTGAGTGGAATCTCCTACCCACAATGATGCCTGGATTAATAAATCACCATAGGTTAACTATAATCAAGGGCTTATGAACCTACATGTCCATATAAATGTACTGTGGTCACATGTGAGAATAATCCTCGTTAATAATTCTATAGTCACTGTGTGCACTCATTCTTTGCAGAGAAACAAGACGTAAAAGAAAAAAAAATGTCTACCTTTCAATTTAGCTAGAAAGACTCTATCTTCTGATGATGCAATAAAAAAAATCCTCATCTGAGATTTGACCCAACGTTTCAGAGCACACACACTGTTCCTTTCTTACACAGAGTCATGGAAGGTGTGTAAAAGGCTAGCAAGCAATGCCCTGTCCTTAACCAGGTCATTGCTGATGTGTATATGTTCATGAATTCAATCTCAAAT
>NW_022196895.1:43842723-43848095 GCF_008632895.1 Mastomys coucha | reverse complement strand
AAGAAAAAGAAAAAGAAGAAAAAACGAGCTTGGGTTTGGCTCTTGCTGGCTTAATCCTCCAGGGAACACTTATCCAGCCACACTTACTTACTCCACCCTGTCACAGGAAGGGCCTCCTCATTGTGTCTGTGCTCCTATAATTAAGGCTTTAGGAATGTGGGGGAAAGCTGTTTGGTGTATTTAATTAAAGTTAGTAGGGATTTAAAGCCAAGCAAGGCATTGTCAGCAGTACTTAGTGTTTAATACAAAGAAGCCCAGGTGCTTAGAAATCTATGCCAGAAGAAAGTGGAGTGAGTGTTCTTGTACTTAGAAAGAACAGTCTATGTTCCATTTTGAGATTCCCCCTCCCCAAGAAAACATAAAATATTGGATACTGAGTAGCAAACACATAGAGCAAAGACTTAACTAAGGTATAATAATTGACATTGCTATTCCTGGAATTTATTTCTTCATCTTAGAAGGAAGAAGGAAATTACAATGATACAGGAGCTAATATGAGAGATGAGACTGGAGAAAAAAACAAACCAAAAGAATAGCTAAGGAGGACTGGTGAGATGGCTCAGCGGGTAAGAGCACCGACTGCTCCTTCTAAGGTCCTGAGTTCAAATCCCTGCAACCACATGGTGGCTTACAACCATCTGTAATGAGATCTGACATCCTCTTCTGGTGTGTCTGAAGGCATCTACCATGAACTTATTTATAATAATAAATAAATCTTTGGGCTGGAGCGGGCGGGCCAACCGAAGTGAGCAGAGTTGGCCAGAGCAAGCAAAGGTCCTAAAAAAAGTTAATTCCCAACAACCAGATGAAGGCTCACAACTATCTGTACAGCTACAGTGTACTCATATGCATAAAATAAGCAGATCTTAAATTAAAAAAAAAAAAAGAAGAACAGCTAAGGAATAAATATAAGACTATTCAAGCTCAAAGGCAACCGTAACAGAGAGACAGTGACTCAGACAGAGATACCGGAACATGAGCAGAATCACCAGGGCAAAGGTCACTGCTTGGCACATGGCAAGGTCGTAAGAAGAAGAGGTAAGTCCACAGTCTCCCAGGGGCCAAGTCTAGGACAATTTTAGCAAATAATGGTAATGTAATTAGAGCAGTAGATTATAACAAAAGAAAATTAGAAACGAGCTCATATCAACATTAAAAGTTGTTAAAATAAGTAAATGGGAGAGGAGAAAATTCCTCTTAAGCCATCAAGAATACAACATAAACATGCTTTCACATTCCATAGTAGTCTTTCCTCTACAAATCAAATTTGGGATATAACTTATAGTGAAAAGTCCAAGAAGAAAAATGGAAAAATGGCATTTGTATGATCTTTGGCCAACCATACACAAGGCTCTTAATATTATTGTTGTTGTTGTGTTTGTTGTTTTTTTGAGATAGGGTTTCTCTGTGTAGCCCTGGTTATCCTGGAACTCAATCTGTAGACCAGGCTGGTCTCGAACTCAGAAATCTGCCTGCCTCTGCCTCCCAAGTGCTGGAATCAAAGGCATGCGCCACCACTCCCCAGCAAGGCTCTTAATCATTTTGAAAGAGAAAATAGTTCCTCATTTTCACTGAGCAAATTATGTCTTCAATGACCTTACATATAAAGTCGCATTTGTTGTTGCTATAAGGAAATACCAGAGTCTGAGTACTGTATGGAACAAAGATGTTCATTGCTCAAAGGATGTAACTCAACATTTGATGACATTTGTCTAAAATCCAGTTCTTCTTTTAACCTCAGAATGTCACTGCTATAGTTTGCATGCCCTTTTGCTCCTGAAGCTTCATGTTTTGGGAGTTTAAAGGTAAATAGGACATTTAAGAGGAGGGACTCAACAATGTGTGTTTAGTTCATTTAGGAATGCAAACCTCTGAAGGGATTAAGGTAGTTCACGGAACCCTGAGTACATGCTCTCTAGAGCTACACTATATAAAGAATAAGACCAGCCCTTCACCCACACCCCTTCCTTTTCCACCATGTGATCAATGCTCCTCAGCATCACCCTACTATGTCTCTGTCCAACACAAGACCTTCCCCAGAGCCAAGGCAACATTGGCACTGCACTAGGAGGGAACCAAGTCCTAAAAAATTCTTGATGCCAAACTCCCAGAGTAAAGGACAGTGAGATAATAAAGCTCTGTTACCTTAAGCCATGTCACCTCTTGAGCTTGCAATGACAGTACTAGTAATTGAACACATTAACTGGACTTAGCAAGCCTTAATCAGGTGAGCAAAATAAACATCATTATCAAGAACCATGACCTCCTGACACAGCCAACTAGAATGGACAGAATTTCACATTCACAATACTCTTGACAAAAAAAATAGATATTATCAATCTGATATTTTAGAAATAATAAGTGAATTCAAAATGATGTACTATACCAAGGAAATGGGCTGATTCAAAAAAATGAGACGAAGGACCAAGGTAAAAAGAAAACTGAAATATGAAAACAGAAATTGAAGTCTAAGTCAGAAATCTTTTTGAGGTTTATTATTTGTTATTAGTGTGAGTACTTTGATATGTGTACTTATGTGCACTGTGTGTATGCCTTTTGTCTCAGGAGCCAGAAGATGATGGGAGATCTCCTAAAAAGAACATGTGGCCATTAGCTACCACGTGGGTGCTTGGAACCAAACTCATATACTCTGCAAATGCAGCCAGTGCTACTAACCACTAAGCTATCTCTCCAGTGCCTAAGTCAGAATTTTTTTTTAAAGAAAATATATGCTATAAAAACTGTTAAAGTAAAAATACTGACAAGTATTAATGTAGTTTTGAGTTTACAGATTGCGGTACTGTGATTGAACATGTGTTGTCACTATGGGAACCAAATGAAGGTATTCAGTAACTCAGTGTGTGTTTTTTAATTTTTAAAACGGGGCCTCATGTAGGCCATGCTGGCTTCAAATCTCAGTACAGCCAAGGTTAGCCTTCAACTGCTGAGTCTCTTGCCTCATCACCCTTGGTTTTACAACCTGTCTTAATTGTAAAAGTATTCCAAAATAAAGTAGTTTTAAAGAGAATTTCAAATAAAATCTAGTGGATAATATGGTAGGAATCAGGTAAGACATATAGGAAAAAAATACCTCCTTCCACTCAAGAGGTAGGCTTGAATAAAACAAATGAAAATAAGGAAAGGTCCTGAGCTAATTAAGAACACTTTGCTGAGCTGATTAATAATGGAAATAAAAGGGACAGTAAAAACATTTTTTAAATTGCATTTATGGATCTAGTACTCCTCAAGTACTAGATAGGGCTCTCAGAGTGTCATACACTTCCACACTATCCTTTGCTCATTCAGCCAGAAAGGGGCTCTGGTTCTGTCCGCTTAGACCAGCTTCGCTAGCCTGTTCCCCATCGTTCTCAACCTAACTCAAGTTCTACGAACAAGAAGTCTTACAGGTTGGCATCCTGTGAATCCTTCAGAGTCAGACTTTTCCTAATTCTACCAACAAAACATCTTTGACAACATTAGAAGAATAGATTTCCAGTGTTAGAAATTGAATGCTTAGGCGGGAGAGATGGCTCAGCAGTTAAGAGCACAGGCTGCTCTTCCACAGGTCCTGAGCTCAATTCCCAGCAACCACAAGGTGACTCACAACCATCTGTGATGGGATCTGATGCCCTCTTCTGGTGTGTCTGAAGACAGTGACAGTATAACTACACATTTAAAATAAATAAATCGTCGTTAAAAATAATCTAAGGTTCATTGACACCTCACCACCTTATCCACCTGTCCCTATGATGGATCATGGGAGAGCCCATGTAATGCTGTAATAAAACCTTTGTGAAACAATTTAAACATTTATTTTTACTTTTGCTCTTGTTTGAAGTTAAGTGTAGCCATCTCCACCAGTAGATCAAAGTGAGGATTTGGGAGCTGGGATGAAGGGGATATGTAGCTATGAGGCTGTGTGGGGATCAAACGTCCTGAGGTTTACAAGAAACAAGACTATTCCTCAGACACAAATAACAACTCCAGGAGTCCAGGAAGATTTTTCTAGAAATTAAGGAAAGAAAAGAAGAAAAAAATAGTCAAAAGCCTAGAACAACCAACAAGAGCATTTCTTGACGATCCATCAAAGTAGAAAAGGACCGTCTCACTGTGTAGGGGGAAGGAGCAAAGTTACAGTTGATTCGCCTTCTTTCTTCTATTTCCTAATTTAGTAAAATTCTGCTGCTCATAAAAATGGGCTGTTGCCCATAGCTCCTTTAAGTGCCCAGGCTCCCTCGAGCCTGTCCTTGGAGGAGAGCCTAAGTTACTGCAGCTGGGCCCAGCCCTGCTTTCCTGGGGCTCAATTTGTAGCAGTCCTCTTACAGGGATGCATGTTGCTGGGTGAGTCCCTGCAGATCGGCACAACCCACGCCATGTCTTCAAACTCCCAGAGCAGCAGTAGCACCGAGAAGTTCAATATACTAACGCACCAAGCCTTAAACTAATTCCGCTGTAGACTCAAAGCCTGCACTATGTCTCATTTTCCCAGCAATCCTTGTTGGAGAAAAGTCTGGAACTTGTTCAACAATGTGCTTACCGGCCTATGGGAGCTCTGGCTGTCATTTCTCTGTTCCCTCAGGTATGTGTGTTTAGAGTTCTTGGTGGTAATGAAGGCTCATGAGAAGGCTTAAGTTATTCTTGGCTTGCACTGTTGGGGGGGCGACAGCACTGCTGACAGGGGGCTTCGTAATTGGGTGTCCCTGGGAATCACCTAAGTGCCTCGCTTTACGAAATGCATGCTTTTCCTACATAAGCATGAATCAAAAGAAGTTCTGCCTGGAAAAATCCAACACTCGTGTTTAAAAAAAAAAAAAAAGTCATTGGTCTCTCGACAGCTGTGAAGCGACCATTCTGCTTTGCGGGTCGCAAACTCCTGGCAAGTACTCTCCAAAGTGTGAAAAAAAAAAGTCACTGGTGTATTTTAAGAAGTCAAAGGATTCAAACGTACTCAAATCATGGCTATAGAGAGCTGATTAGAAATAGAGAGAAGAGGGTCCTGAACAACTGGAACGGGGGTGACCCCAGGAGCTCTTTCCTGTACATGGGATATGATCTACTAACTGGGTTGCCCTGTCTGACATTAGTGGGAGAGGAAGTGCCTAGCCTCACAAAGACCTCAAGTGCGGGTGCAGGCGGTGGGAGGCACACTCAGGGGGCCTCCAAGAGCTCAGAGGAGAAGTGAAGGGGGAACCGTGTTAAGGACTGAGTGCGGGCGGGTGGCTGGGAAGGTTCCAGTGAGCAGGATATATAAAGTGAATAAGTAAAAAATAAATTAATTAATTAAAAATATTTAAAAAGAGAAATAGAATACAGGGTCCCCAGTGAAGGAGTTAGAGAAAGGACCAATGGAGCTGAGGGGTTTGCAGCCCCTT
>NW_022196895.1:43828095-43842369 GCF_008632895.1 Mastomys coucha | reverse complement strand
TTTGGAGGGGAAACTGGGAATGGAGAAATTTACATGTAAATAAAGAAAATATCTAAAAAAAAAAGAGAGAGAGAAATAGAGAAACACAGATGGCTATAAATAAAAAATACATACTTTTGCTGTTATCACACATTGCTATACTATAGCAAATGATGCTGTCTAAAAGCAATATTACTCCTTAAGTTCATCAACTTTGTTGATTTAATTTTCACCCATATTTCCTAATAGGTAGAAGTTAGAGCATCTGAAGTTTCCAGATTCATGAAATTAAATCTCAAAGGTAGATACACAAATACTCCACATTGCTACTACCATCACTGTTAGCAATGACAAGCACCCACATATAAGTCACGAGCCATTCACTGAAGCTAAGGGTAGAAGGCAGTCCTCAGAGACTAATGGAATGGGTGCTTCATGATAGAGCAGGAAGGTGATCACCTGTCCAATATGTGGTGGAGTATATTCCCAGGGAGAAATTCAGAGTAGGTGGAGGAAATGTGAGAAGTCAGATCTCTTCCAAGCCAAACTCTTCAAGCTGCCAGAAATCACAGCTTCCCTGTGCCTAGTATGGTACCTGCAAGGAGATACAAGTCATTGCATTTTTTAAAAGTTCCTTCAGTGAGATATTTATATGAACCATTATGATAAAATATCCAGTTTTCGAACCAGAAATTGCAAGAACACATCTGTGGATGAATAAATGAATAGCCACAGGGAGCTAATTGCCATTAGCCAGGAACTCTTCTGTATCAATTTGAGTTTACACGCCTCTGAGCCTTTATGAAATTACAGAGCCTCCTGGTTTCTAAATTTAGCTGAGGGCACAAACTGAAAAACTGTTCTGTTCCAACAATGTAGAACTCTGCATTCAAAAGACGTATAGACATGGAGTGCGATGTGAGATCCATGGACCTGTGTCCTCGGAGTAAGTGTTAATGCAGACAGTGAACGACACTTTTTAAAGGACACTTCATCTATCTGGGAATTGTGATATGCGGCTTATGGTAACCTGGACTTTGGCCAGCAACGATGCCAATTCCTAATCACTGGGAACTAAATACTGCATTGTGAGGGAAAGGTATATTTGCAGGCATGATTTATTCAAAGGCCCTGAATTGGAAAGATTAACCTGGATTATTCGGTGGGCTGCAAATTTAGAACCAAGTGAGACTTTAAGGCAGAGCAAGACAGAGATTCGGACTGAGGTGGATGGTTACCTGTCTAACAGCACTGGCTTTTGAGTGGTCGAAAGGACAACGGAAACCACTAGAAGTTGAAACAGTGAGACTCAGCTTTACTCTGGGGCCTCCAGCAGAGCATAGATGTCAATATTGTGGGACCATCAGGAGCCCAGTTTGTAATATCTTGTTATGATTGTTAATGGAAGCGAGTTAATAACAAATAAAGCAAGAAATGATTCAAGAATGTCTACATCCCGAATAGGAAGAGGCCGAGGCATTTGACACGCAATTCTATCATGGCCTCCTTGTGTCTCTCTCCATATCTCAGTTTTATAAAGCTTTTACTCCAGGATGTAGTCCCCTCTATGCTTTGGACTCCCACTTAAGGAGATTGCACATCAAAGGAAAAAAACACAGGTATTTCTCATCCAAGCTAACTTCCAGTTGTAAAGTCCAATTCTAGTTTCCTTGATTCTTCTTAAGCCCAACAGGCACAGCTAGCTAAAGCCACTGAATCTTTTTTTTAATCTTTACCCCAGATCACCCCAGCCTGGAGGTTCAGTGACCCTAAAAATAAGCCAATAAGAGTCTTCATGCATTCATAATGGAGTCTCAGAAGTGGGGCATGGGGTAAAAGGTAATCTACCATCAGGGGTGTTTCACAAAATAAATTACTTTATTTGAAAAAGAATGGAATGATATTCCAATGTAAGGTCCTCTCTCAAAGACAGTAGGGATTTGGGTAGTAGTTTGAAAGATTGACATCCCTGTTAAGTAGCATGTAAAATCAGGGTTCTAGACCTTAATTTATTACAGGTTCCCTCATGGTGATAGGCAGGTTTTAAAAAAAGAAGAAGAAGAAGAAAAGAAAAAGTCTTCCCAGGTCTAGACAATCCAGAGCAGTCAGTTGCTAATTTGTGAAGTTAAGCAGATTAGTGTGATTCAAAATAAAGAAGATGGCTTTATCAAAAGATCAGAGAAGAAATAAAAAGGGTCCTGATGAAGCCATGTGTGATGTACACCTGCCCAAGATTGTACCCTATGAGGAATGAATTCTGATGATCCATACTGCAAGGAAAAAGCAGATTTACTTAAAATGATCTAGTCAGGCTACTGAGCACATGAATAATAAGCAAACAACAGAGATGGTCCTAAAAAGTTGACCCCAAAAGAGTTTTCCACAAAACAGTATGAGAAATGCCAAAATCGAAAGCAACTTCCAGAGGAACATAAGACCCTTTCATTAGGAAAGTGTATCAAAAGAATCTTGTCATGATAACTATGTTAAGGAACTGAAGGGACCATAGTGAAAGACATAAGGAAAATAAGGTAACACTGTATCGTCGAGACGGGACTAATGGTGTTTTTATCAATGACGTATAGAAAGAGCCTAATGGAAATTCTTGGATTGAAAAACTACAATCCCAGATTTAAAAATTATCTAAAAGGGACAACAGCAGATGTTAAGCTGCAGAGCAATTATCACAGCAGAACATACCCTTAGGGGGTTACATGACTTTAAAAGCAAAGAGAAAAAACAATGGATATTAGAAAATTAAGAAAGACTCCAAGAAATGAAGTTGTCATTGAACCAGTATATGATAGGTGTACCAGAGAAAGGAGCAGGAGAAAGAAAGGAAAAATCCTTAGAAAAATAAGACATTTTTTCAATTTGATGAAATATATTCAATTGTATATAGCTAAGCCATTGACCAAACACAGGTTAAGGTAATGCAAAAAAACTACACTATGAGAAACATCAAAATACAAATGATGAAAGTTAACATAAACTAAAAAGTAAAAGTTTTGACACAACAAGAAGACCCATCTCATTCAAGGGACCCCAGAGGGAATAAACACTCTCTCATCAGAAACAGCTCACAGTAGAAGTAGGATATCAGTGCTAAGAGTCAAAAATGTCAATCAAGAATCTTCTATAACCAATACATTTATTTTTCAAAAATAAAGGCAAAATAAAAAAAACATTTCAAAATAAACATAAAGCTAGACAATGTGTTGCTAAAAGCATTAGCTTGCAACCAACACTGAAGGAGTCTCTTAAGAATGAAGTAAGAAATGCTTACATGTTAAGAGAATGATGTTGGATATGTGCACATGTACTTTTCTCTCAGCTACTTTAAGAGACACAAAATGTAAATTAAACATTAAACTATGTCTCATTGGAATTAAGTCAGCATAAATCTAGAAAGGTTTTCATAAGGTGTATCTTCAAATCCAAAATTAACTCCAAAAAGTAAAATCCTCATTAGAGACATTAGTAATCATTCACTACAAAATATTTAATTCATGATACACTTTTAAAAGGTCTGAAAGAATTCAATTGCTACAAACATAGGTACAAATGTAACAGTGTTTGAAGGTATGAGGTCATGGGTGAAAAACCCCTCAAACAAAGAAAAACTCTGTTCTTTGGGGCTCTGCATAACATGTTTATTCTGTGGCAGTCTTGCCCTTCTGTGTCATGTCATGTGATGGCATAGCAGGATTTCAATGCCCTTTCAGGAACTGCCGGCCTCCAGAATTAAGAGCAAATAAATAGCTTTTCATTCTAGATCTCCACTGTCAGATATCCTCCCTTGTAAAGCAATACAAAACAGATTAAATGATACAATAAACAGTCTAAAACAGCAATAGAGGTGGAATAAATAAAAAAGATTCCATGGGATGCATAAAAAAATGAAAAAAAAATTAAATGGCAGATACCTATACCAGTAACAGTACAAATAAAATTAAATGTGAATGAGTTAAAAATATCAAACAAGAAACAGATTGTCAGGTTAGATTTTAAATAGAAAACAGAGTCCAGCTATATATTTTTGTCTAAAAGAGATGTGTGTTGTCTATTTTTGTTGTAAAAATAACAGTGTGATAACGGTTTTTATTACAATATTTTTGCGCATATATATCATTGTACCTTGTTCACATTTGCCCTGGCCACTATCTCCCTCATTTTTTCTCTACCAACCTCAAATTGTCCTGATTTTTCTCACAAATAGCATCCCTTCTGTTTTCATGTTAACATATAAATGTATACATATATATATGTTTAAACCTAGATTCTGTGTATAAAGGAAAATGTACAATACTTTGTCTTTCTTCCATCACATATTACTTTCTTTCCCGTATACATCTTTTACCTCTCTTCACCAGCCCAATTCTACTTGTATGTCCACATGAACATGCACACACACACATACAGCAGGCACATTTACAAGTACACATTCAAATCTACTTTCAGACTATGAGAAGTACACATACACAATATTTGGGTTTGGGGGGGACGAGGTTTATTTCACTCAATATGATGGTTCCCAATCCACATTTTTTTAAAGCTGAAATAATTTAATTTTTCCTTTTAGCTGAATAAAACTCCTTTACACATACTACATCTTTATCCATTTATCTGCTGAAGGGACTGGGTGGTCCTATAACAAAGTTCCTGTGAATGGTGCAGTAATAGGTATAGACGGACATACATCTGTGTCAGAGTGTGCTTTGGGAAATAAGCCCAGGTGTGGTATAGTTAGTGTGATAGCTCTAGTTTGCGTTCCTGAGGGGCATTCTTATGAATGGCCATAATGGCTATAGCAGTTTATATTCAAGTCAGAAACAAATACAGGGTCCTCTTTCCCAACCTCCTCACCAGTATCTGTTGTCATTTGCGTTCTTGCTAATAATCATTGCAATTGAGGGTAAGACTGAGTCTCCATGCAATTTAATTTGCACTTTCCCTGATGGCTAAGAATGTTGAGCACCACAAGTATTTAGCAGCAATTTGTATTTCTTTTAAGAAGTGAGGAGTCCACAATAGTGGCTGGATTTGATGACTGAATATGGGAAGGATTCCCAGGTGGAGCAGTCTCTGGATTGTCCTTCCTTCAGTCTCTGCTCAATATGCAGCCTGATACAGCTGTCTCCAGAGAGGCTCTGACAGTGCCTGACTAAAACAGAAGTAAAGGCTCACAGCCATCCATTGGACTGAGCACAGGGTCCTCAGTGAAGGATCGAGAGAAAGGACCCATGGAGCTGAAGGGTTTGCAGCCCCTTAGGACGAACAACAGTATGAACTAACTAGTACCCTCAGAGCTCCCAGGGACTAAACCACCAAACAAAGAGTACACATGGTGGGACTCATGGCTCCAGCTGCATATGTAGCAGAGGATGATGGCCTAGTCAGTCATCGATGGGAGGAGAGGCCCTTAGTCCTGTGAAGGTTCTGTGCCCCAGTGTAGGGGAATGCCAGGGCCAGGAAGCTGGAGAGGGTAGGTTGGTAAGAAGGGGGAGGGGGGAGGGAACAGGGCTTGTTTTTTTTTTTGTTGTTTTGTTTTTTTATCTTTTTTTTTCTTTTTTTCAGAGGGGAAACTGGGAAAGCAGATATCATATGACATGTAAATAAAGAAAATTTCTAATAAAAAATTTAAAAATTAAAAAAAAGAGAAAAAAGAAATGGAGAGAAATGTTTTAAATATTAGTAGTCTGACAATAATGAAAAGGTGTTTGTTATACAAGTATCAAACATAAGAAAGTTTGGATGACTACACTAATTAACAAAATGGGCTTTCCAAATAAAATCTTAGAGAAATTAGAACATTTATAATAATAGGATTAATACATGATGAATATATATAGTAGTCATAATATATTTACAAACAGCATGATTGTTGGAGCAGACACAGAATTGAGAGAAAATACACAGTTCCAAATAATATTGGGCATTTAATACCCATTTACCTTAATAATAGGAAAGAGACAGGAACTAGGAGAATTGGACAGCCCTGTAAACCAAAAAGACCTATTAGATATCTATAGAACATCAGCCAAATAGTTACAAGCTATTTCCTCTAAAGAACACCGAGGGACTCGCAAGGTGACTCACTGGGTGAAGGTACTTCATGTTGATTCTGACAACCTGAGTTCAGTCTCAGAATCCATCTGATAGGAAGATCGTAGAGGCTCCCAACGAGCTGTACTCTGACTTGCAAACACATGCTATGGGCACATACACACCCACAAGCAAACACATAAGAATAAACAAATAAGCCATAAACACACACCTGAAGCTGGGCCTGGTGGCACAGTCCTGTAATCTGTAAGACGTTTGGAAGACTGAGGTAGGAGACCACAAATTCAAAGCCTGCCTGGACTACAGAAGGAGATCAAGAGCAAGCCAAGTAACCTAGGGATGCCCTGTTAAAATTTGAAGCAAAGGCTTCTGCCTTAGTAATGGAGCTCTTACCTAGCACACATAGAGGGCATCTACACAGCCAGAAGTTAGAAATTCATTCTCTAAGTAGAGAAATGGAAATTTTTTTAACCAGACAGACCAAGCCAAAAGAAAAAAAGAAAACAAAAGAGCAAAAACAACGACAACAACAAAAACTAAGCAAATTGCTGAAGCAATAAATGAAAGAATATTCAATATCATTACTGACTTGCAGAAGTGAGATGGGAGGCTCCCTAGGGTCAAATGAAAATCTAAATATAGGATTATGTACATGATCTTCACAGGACCCCAGAAACACACAGTCCTCCGACCGACCTACAGGAGCAACAGAGAATGCCTGAACCAACCTGACAAACAAAAATACCAAAAAGAATCAATTACCAAAGTTTTTTTTTTTTTTTAATTTTTCTGGGAAAGTCAAATGGTTTATTCAGTAAAGGCACCTGCAACCAAGCCTGATCAATGAATTTGATCTTGTGTTCTACATGGCATAAAGAGAAAACTAACTTCTTCTGTAAGTTGTCCTCTAACTCCACTCGTGCTGTTACACACACACACACACACACACACACACACACACACACACACACGCATGTCTGAGCAAATCAAATAAGTAAAGGTATCAATGTACTTAAACTTTTTTTAAAAATTAAACAATTTATTTTTCTTTTGCATGTATACATATATGCTCTTGCTTGTACTCTAGCCTAAGTCAAGCATTGGTTACTGCTGTGTATTCCAGGCCACCTTGTCAATGAGATTTAGAATGATCCTATCTCCACCATGATCATGTTGAAAGACCCTTGGGATTACAGGTTCATGGCTTGCCACCTATGTTCCAGAGGTCAAGCTCATGTCTGGTTCCCTGGGCCTTTGCCACCCAGCCCATCTTCCTAAACCCAAGAACTTAATTTATTTTTAGTAAAAATAAATAAATAAGATTTTTTAAAAAAGAAAAATTAAATTAAAATGAGGCCTAGCTGGCTTCCATGCTGGAAAAAGTAAGATGATTGGTTATTGCAGACAGAGAGGAAGCTGCAGAAGATGGAGAGGATACAAGAATACAAAGGTTTTGGGGACATAATTCTTCTCTACAACACTGTGAACATGTTTTTCATTATATACACACTACAGCAAGTCTGAGCCCTGATGGAAACTCAGGACTTCAGACGTGACTGTGCCAGCACCCTCTGATTGGCAGCATGTCCACAGAGGGGAGACAGACGACCTCCAATACAATGCTAGCCACTGTAATGTCTGCTCCATTTTAGTAATAAGGAAACCAACAAGAAGAAAATTGAAGGACTGGCATGGACTACACAATGTATGGCTGAGCCTCCCAAATGCTTAGCTAAGTCAAAGGGAGACATTTTTAAGACTTCATGTTGTCTGATCTCCTTGAGGTGAATGTTTAGAATAAGTAAATCCACAGGGACTGGAAGTAGATTAATGCCTGCCTGGTATCCCAGAAGGTGAGGATATTGTACTGATGGCCAAGTGGGTTGCAGCTTCTCTTAAGATAATGAGAAGGCTCCGTAGGGAAGGATGTTGAACTCCATCAGAGTATTAAAACCCAGAATGATCATTTTAATTGAATTTATGGCAGATGGATAATATCTTTAAAACCACTTTAAATTACTTAAAAGCACAAATAATATCTGAAATTTGGGGAAAGTAAATCCATACAGGACAAAACAAAGTAAAAAACAGAGCAAGGTTGTTTAGAGTACAGCTTTCCTGGGTAGGACCTCTGGTCTCAGCTAAACACTTATGTTTGATAACGATGGAGAGACAAACATGTCGTAGGAAAAGTAGGGGTTGGAAATCACACTGTCCCTGCATTAAATTATGTCTTTCAGTTTAATTACACCACCAAGGGAAGGTGTAACTTAACCTTAAATACGTAAATACCTACTAGCTCCAGAAAGCAATGGCAAATCACTTTAGGACAGAGGTAGAACTCATGAGAACAATCTTGTCAGTTGAAAAGAAAATACACTACATGTACATGGCTTACAAACCTCAGAATTTTTATATTATAAAAATATACACAAAAATGGGGCCTATGCTACTGAGAACCCAAGTGAGTCTGAAAACCAAACCAAACCAAAACCAAACCAACAATCCACAAATCAGGAATCCCCACACCAAAATTCCAACCTAGAACAGGCTCGTCTTCTAAAAGGACAGAACGTGGTAAGATACAATCTTCACAGAAAGAGAGGCAAGAGCTAAAATAAATAAACGGCACTCTCACCTTAAGATATCAAGCTATATACAGCAACAGAAACTGATATGATTGCTAACAGAACCAGTAATGGAGCTCAAGAAGAAAACCCAAGACAAAATGAAATAGTGGTATCTTTTAAGGCATTTATCTTGTTATATAAATAAACAAAAATGAACTGCACTGCACTCTTACCAGTTGCAAGTTTTACTACGTGCCTGATATAAATAAATTTCTCATTTTATATCATATTCTATAATTTACAGAAGCATCTAGGAAGGACTCTCAGACCTTGGCATAGAGAAATATCTCATGTGAACTACATAGCAGCAACATATCACATAAGAAGAGTTAAGAAGGCAGTAACAATCTTTCTATAGAAATGGACAGCCAGATTACAGCATGTGGTGATTTAAATGTCCCTGACAATATAAGTCACTTACCACTTCCTTTTTATTCCATAGTTCTGGGGACTACATGCTACCCCAACATTAAACCCTGGAAAGTAAGTTGAAGATTTTTTTTTAACTTCCTCCTAATCTTCCTAGTCCTTACATCCAGTAGCTAGCTATTCTTGAATACAATAGACATGAAAAGGAAACGTAAATGTTATTTCCTGCTCTCCTGAGATTCATTACCTTCTCACCCCTAAGCAGTGGGAGTGCTTACCCCAATGTTTGGTGAGATTTTGACCTAGAAATGTGCCTTCTCCTGGGAGGGTGTCTAACATACATTAGGAAGGAATGTGCCGCAAAGAAAGGGCTTTAGCCAGGCAGAACAGAAACCAGAAGGAATTCAACAAATGTAACTGGAAAACACTGTGAGAAGTAGAAACAATGGGCAAAAAGTGACTGTGGACAGTCAATGGAACATGGTGGCATGAGTGACCATGATACTCCTGTTAAACAATAAACTTTACCATTGGGAAGGGACATTCCTTCACCAGTTTATATCATAACAGTAACAACCCAATTCCCTAGTGCTGGTATTTAGAGAAGGCAAAAGTTTGTTGTCAGAAAGCTTTGCTTTAGATCTGACTGACAGCCAGTTGCGTTTTGTAGCAAAAAAGGAGTCGGGGGACGGAATTGCCTTAATAGGGATGGTGCTGTGTAAAAAACCTGGATCAAAAGGAACCCAACGGCAGCCAGGAGCAGGGATTTTTCTGCCAGATATGCAGGAAAGGAACTACACGTAGTTCCCAAGATGACAAATACTTGATGAGGGTCGAGTGTCTGCAAAAGAGTTCAATTTTCATCTGACATCACAAGCTTGCACCTGGCACGTGGAGAGAAAGGGAAAATTCCACAGAGATGGAAGATAATACAGATGATGAATGTGTAGCACAAAACTGCTACTTTAAAGCATATTAACTCAGAGGCAGTGAGTGATTTCTGAACTTGTGCATTCTCTGACTGGGTGTATGGAAACACCTGGTTCTCCTTATATACTAACATGGTTCTTCTGTTCTCTGAGTGACCTGGTGAGAGTCTGACACTCTTGGGGGTCTGTGGAAAAGAAGGGACGTCGTTTCAGAAAGGAAATTTCAATGAAATGTCTAAATTTCCACTCAACAGACAAAACGAGCAACAGGATGGCATGCTGCAGCTATGCATATTGTATCAGAAACCTCATATCCACATCTCATCTTACAACGCAAAAGTTTCATCAGCAAGGATGAACCTGTAAACTCTACTGAGTAGACAGAGCAAGCGACCATGAAGCCTTACCCTAAAGAAAAAATGGTACATGTCTTGACCGGTGACTGGCTATGGAAGGCAAAGTGAAATCTTCTGACACCAGACCAGGAAGAGATGTTTGCTGATCATAGCTGCCATGGATGATGAAGTTAGCCAGAGATGAGGCCCTAGAGCTTTGTGTACATTGCTGCTATTGTCTAACCATCAGTGACCTAAACATACTCCTCATAGCTTTGCCTTACCCACTCAGAGAAATGTGTAGTCTTCTTTTTCTTCTTTTTCTTTAGAAAACCTTCAGAGGTGTCTTGGTAAAGTTCCCACCGTGGCTGAAAATCTGATCTAAAAGTTGTATCCATGTCAGTTTGATTTCGGAGCCCATGTTGTTAATGATGGTGTAAAATCTTGACTAACTACTTTGTTTCGTTTTTAGCTCTCTGTCCGGTTTGACTTACCTACTGTTATTTCCATTGTTAACAATCTAGATACTTAACTACATTTTCCATTAATCGGTTACAACCACAATATGGTCATAAAGAAATTGTGTTGCTTGGAACAACCAAGCAGTAACAGAATATTTAAAAACAACTACTAAGACATGCCCATCCACAGAACTGCTATAGCAGTTATTTCAGCTGCAATGAGAAAGCGATCTTTGTGGACCCAGGACCGTGCCTGAGTCTAGCAGACCTATAAGGAGCTCCCAGAAGAGGGGGGAGTAGCAATACCAGATGACACAGAAGCTGGTGTCTTGCTATCCTATGTTGTAGTCCCAGGGGTAGAATACCTTGGGATATCCTCTAAGCCAGTGGTTCTCAGTCTTACTAATGCTGAAACTCCTTAATACAGTTTCCCATGTTGTACTGTCCCCCACCCATCAAATTGTTTTCATTGCTACCTCATAACTGTAATTTTGCTACAATTACAAGTTGTAATATAAATATCTGGTTTTTTTCTGGAAGTCTTAGGCAACCCCTATGAAAGGGTCATTCAACCACCACTCCAGTGGATGATAGGTAGACAGATAGACAGACAGACAGAACAACAGTGGAATCTTTCCCCTTTCACAGAATTGAATATCTAAAGTCCCAAATCCCCTAGTACATCCAGTGAGACCTTGCTTCTCCTCTCCCTCTCTTTCTCATACCTTCTCTTCCTCTCACTCTCTCTCAAAAGCAAGATCATGAAAGCAATAATTAAGTTAAAATTAGGTCCTATAACTAGTGAGAATCTGAAATCAGATGTCAGGGGAGTTGGCTGAAAATTCTGTTCAGTCCATTTTCTTCTGCAGACAGCCATCTTCTTGCTCTATTATTACACAGGCTTCCTGCTCTACATGTCTGTGTCCACATTGCCATAAAAGAAGAGGCATTGGGAGTCCACCTAAGATTGATATGAGCACTTCAATCAGAATATCTAATTCTACTACCCATACATACTATTGCTGATGCACAATCAAACATTAGTAATTTATTTTCTCTGTTATTTAGCTTTGCCATTTGTACAAATGTAAAATTGTAATGAGGAGGAAAAGAATCTGCCACAAATGTACAAGAAGGTAAACTTTAGAGAGCTGTGAAGAATATGCATGGATGTGTTTGCAGGTAAACAAAGTAGAAAAGCTGAAAGGCACAAGATTATTCAAGCTGCGGTTGAAACGATTCATCAAGGCCGGCAGCCACACACATTCACCTTCATCACGGTCCCTGGCATTTCATTGTCTTCCACCATCGGCACAAAACCACTCTGGCTCAACCACTCCCTGCGAACCACACAAAGTCAACCTAATCAGCCAACAACAGAGAGTCACAAATGTACAGGGGCTCATTATTCATCGCTCGGAGACAGCGTCTGCGGTCCTCGTCCGTGATTAAATATTTACTGACACTGATGCCAGCAACAGAGAAAAGAAAACACTGTGTTTCCTAAATGTCTTGGAAAGCCCATCGAAGGCTGCAAGTCAATCAGTCAACCATGGGAAAGGCTACTGATTAAAAGTGACAAAGCTCACAAAGGGCTCCTGGTCCACTCCCTTGCGCTCTCCTTAGTAGACAATACTGGGACACCTGTGTTGGATTTGAGACCAAGCTTGAAGTTAAAGCCATCAGCAAGAACAAAGAAGTACAAATACTATGAACAGCACACTTTCCCAGGCATTCTTGGTGAACGTGATATGTTGTCTGGGGCTGCGCAGGTGTGGGGAGCCAGGATCTGTCACCCTTCAGGCAGATGACAGCACTACTCTCTCCACAACAAAAGGACAATGTGCCTCCTCCATCCCGCTCCTCAAGGACAAAGCCAATGAGTACAAAGAATAGAAACCTAAGTTGGGATGCAAAATGATTTTAATAGGAAAGAGACACTTGACCTTACAATTTCGTTTCTTCAGTTAAATGCTTGGGGCTCCGTGCTTCGATCTGAAATGTTGAGCTCACCCACCCAAATTAGACCTCTTCCAGACGTAGCTGGGTTAGACTTGACCTAGATATCCAGAAAGTGAGAATAGGATGCACTTGCATCATTTAAATCAAGTACCTCGGCTCAAGCTGCTGACTAAAGTTTGCACAGATTCCCATGACTTGATAACCAAACACTGTACGGACTTCTCATTAGTTCATGCGCAGACCTCATTAGATTGACTGCCTCTCGTCGCGAGAGCATCACTCCACAACTAGAACTCTTTACAGGTGACTTAGATTTTAGGAGTAGTTCAGCTGCTCCATCCTGTCACTTGCATCCTTGTCTATGACCTAACTTCATCTCTCTGGACACACTGATTCCACCGAAGTTTCAAGTGGGTCCTTCTTTTCGTTAAGTGTTCCTATAGGCCTCTGATCACCTGATCCAACGTGAAAACCCTTCGGAAATGCAAGCTCATGAGCAGGAAGCATCAGTACAAATGGTTGCCACGCTACTCCTGAGCATACCCCTTTTCAGCAGCAGTACGTACGGACGACGACAACAGGTCCCACGATTTGCCTAGGTTTGATTTCCCAATTCGCTCTCCACCATTTTCTGATGGCCAGGTTTGAACCAGTTCCTCCAGGTTTCGCTTTCTAACGCTGCTACGTGGGTTGTTAATTTTCTCCTGACCCTAATTTTCTCCTAACCAGTCCTATTTTTAGAG
This sequence comes from Mastomys coucha, assembly GCF_008632895.1. NCBI lineage: Eukaryota > Metazoa > Chordata > Mammalia > Rodentia > Muridae > Mastomys > Mastomys coucha. The sequence goes on along the minus strand of NW_022196895.1, from coordinate 43,828,895 downwards.
ATTAAAAATAAATCACTTGCAGCTATCTGAGAAGCATGCCTATAAAAATTAATAAATGTCTCAGTAACTCGATTTTCTGAAACTGAATCATTGTCCTAGAATCTTCCTGGGGTCCACGAAGGTCACATAGCATACAGTTTTGAATGCATATAGCTATTGTCTGAGCCTAAAATGCCTTGACACTTCACACATAATGTTCTAATAGAGGAAAAGTGATTCAAAATACAGTTTCACTAACCATGTCGTCTTATTTTTATCATGTATGTAGCTTATTTTGAAATAATAACAGCAGAATTAAAACTGCATATATAGGGTGAATGTAAATAAGGTCTAACTATTAAATAAACATTTTGTAATTCATACACGGGCAAATAAAAGAGCTGAATGAACTAACTTAGGGTAGCAACATTAAATGCACACTTGTTAAATATCACTTAGAAATCAACTTTTCTCATAATACCAAAAGCTACAAGGAACGAGGTTTTTCACTGAAGGATCATTAATACATTTACATTTTAAATTATATCCCTCAGGGAGCCAAGAGAAAGTGGTTATTTTTTATTTTAAGTGTCATTTGGTATTCCTTCAACTGCTCTATCTCTGGAGGTCAGGACTCGACAAAGGTCTGGAAAGGAAAACCACCCAATGACAAGGACAGAGAAGTCACAACCGAGAGTGAGACACGCCTACTTACCTTGTGAATTGGTCAAAGAAGAAAGAAACATGGGAAATGCTCCCTGGCCAAGAGAATTAAACAAAATACCATTTTGCTTCAGAACTGCTTTTTTTTTTTTTTCTGA
>NW_022196895.1:43798806-43828021 GCF_008632895.1 Mastomys coucha | reverse complement strand
AAAAAAAAAAAAAAAAGTATTTAATATGACCCATTGCCTGGGCTGACTTGGTTTTGCCCCAGGGTCCAGCTTCGGACCTGAATGGAGTCTTGTGTGACTGCTTTCCATGCTCCACTGCCTCGTCATGTAGCAAAACTGAATTGTTTTGATGAGAGCCAGTGAATAGGCTATGTTTAGACAGACGGGGTCTGTTTTCACCCATTAAGCGGGGGCTACTAAAACTGCTGAGCTGTCATTAAGGCACTGGGTGAGATGTCCAAGATAAAACAGCAAGAAGTAAATTGGCTTTGTGCATCCAGGCGCTCTGAGTCCAGAAAGACATTGCAATGTCCCACAAATTCCATTTAATGGTGTGGAGGAGAAGCCAATACTTAAACCAGTTGTGACTCAGAGAGGATCACCTTGAATTAAGCTCTGGGAAACAAAGTGGGAAAACGAGCTTAAAACTTCGAGCACTGGCCAGCAAATCAGGCAGTGTTCTCAGGTGCTCTGGCCATTATAGCAAAAAAAAATTCATGAACTCGGCATAATCAAAAGAAAGAACGTGTTAGGCCTTCCAAATTAAAACAAGAATTATACAACAATTCTTGGACTCCTGCCCTTGTCTTATAGCCCTAAGCTGAAAACTTTTACTGAGAAAGATTTTATGATTTAATGCCTGAATTCCAACAGAGCAGAGTGTGAGAGTCGCACCACTGTTAGTGTGCAAACACACCATTTTCAATGGCCTAATGCCCCTCTCAAATCCTCTTTGCACTACTGAGTCCATTGACCTCGAAATTAAACTATTTTAATAAAATACGTGTCAAGGACAAACAATATTTCTTACTCCACTTATTTGATCCTAAATTATGAATTATGAACTATAAAGCCAGATGTGATTGTGCTTTAAAATAGAAGAGACCTTTGGGACTTATTTTGATAAACAGGAAAGCTATTCTTTCCCCAACACTTTGGGGACACCATTCTCTCGGAGAACTCCCTCATGTCCAGTTGATAACCTACCTTGTGGAGAGAGAGAAATCTCTAGGGTAATTCTGAGCAGAAGTTGGAATAGAAGGCATTCTTGGAGAGCTCCAAACTCACAAAGGAGTGCTACTCTTTCTTCATCCAAATGGTATCAGCTTAATATCAGAGACTCGGCATAGCTTAATATCCAAATCAGAGACTCGGCATACCTCACCATTGGACAGTTGGAAGTTCAGCAGTGCCAGCAGCTAGAGAAACTTTATTATTGAGGTCTATTTGGGGGGGTCCATGAATAACCTCTATTTTCGCCATTGTGGCAATCTGTCCAGGTAGCAGCACTGTGGTACAGAAGAAAAGATGGATAATGTTCATAGGATGAACCATTCTGCACATCGAGTCTCTGAAAGTATCCTGCAAGGTGAAACAAAATGATTTATGTATTTAGTTATGTCTAACTGGTGCATCTGCTTGCTAATTTTCTAGATTTTTTTCATACTTACTGCATGATTTTGACCAACTGGACAAATTTCTTTTCTGTTGTATAACAACTTCTTTTTAAGTTGAAACATCCCATCTTGAATAGAGGTTCCTTAAGGCTCAAGAACTTCCAAGTTAGAATATTTTCCTCAAAATGGACTAGGGGGAGTATTCATCCCATCTTAAATAGAGCTTCCTTAAGGCTCCAGAACTTTCAAGTCATAATATTTTCTTCAAAAGGAAGTTGAGACACACTCAGAAAGTAAACAATTTACGAGTCTCAAGAAGTTCCCGAAATGAACAAGAACTATGAAACCCCTACCCAGAGTTATTTAAAGGAGAAGTGAACAGTTACTTGGTGAGGAGATTTTCTGATCTGTTGAGTTGCCTACAAGCCATGCAGAGAGCTCTGGGGCTATGACTTCTAAGAATTGTCCCTGAGTCTGAAGTGCCCTTTTCAGTAGTACTTGCACTTAACGTGCACTTTGCTCCTCTAAGTAATCGATCCTTCAATCAAATTCCTATAACACCAATAATCCCAGTTTGGTTCACCAACTTGTACTTCAGTGGAATTAGTACTTTGGTCTGTTATTGTTTCTCTATCTGGAATGAGTATATATTTATTTGCTCATCTCTCTCCTGGAAAAAAATCTCACACAGAACTATCACAACTTGGGTTTCAGTGGTATGCTTGTATTTCCGACCACTCCACTCTCTACAGATATGCAAGAGCTCCATCCACATCTACTTTGCCTAGTAGAATTTTTCTTCATCATATCTTCTGAAGCAGTCTCTGAATGAACTACCAATATGGATGTTAAATAGTTTTTTCTACTCTGGAAAAACATATTGTAAGCCCACGGTGTGTGTTAGACTAATGTTAAGTAAAGGACATCTGGGTACAGTTTACCTATTTACGTAACTTAGTATCTCTGACTCTACCTAGGCTTAATGCCAAATATGCCCATTTTTCACCACACAGTAGATTACTGTTGCCTTGCCTAATCTAATTTCTTGAGGCATCTGGTAATGCATAACTCATGGTAGGTAGCTCTGGCTGTGTAGATAATGGGCAAATCCAATCAGTTCCTCTGGCCATACTAGAACCCCCACGTGAGGCACTGTGTTTTAAACAAAGAACATTTGTTTACTACAAAAGGTATAACTTTATTTCGGAACCAAGCATGTTATTCCTGCAGTTTTTCTAAGGTAATTTTCCTAAGATCCTTCAGAGCTTTCTAGACTAACAGATACATTTAACATTATCTGATCTGTTGACTTATTACAAGTTGAGAGGCAGAACAGACTGTCCTGCTACACAAATGTCTTGGTCTACATACTACTCTAATGTGGTACCCTTGAGGATCACTGAAGAATGGATTGAATCTACAATCTTGAATATGGTGTATGTTGGTTCCTATATCCACAGAGATCTACAGATAGAAGATATAGCAGGTTATCACTCACAGTGACTTATATATTCACTCTGATAACCAAACTTTTATCAATTTGGGTACCTTAGTATCCTGTTGTTATATGACACATTGCTGTCATGTTAGTGGCCTAAAACATTTTTTCTTTTTTTTTTTTTATTACTTTTTTAAAAATTATCTGATATTTTCTTTTAGAGTTTAAGAATCTAGGCATGGTGTACCTTTGGATTTCAGGAGACTACAATCTAAGCAAGAGAAGACCTGCAGATCCATCCAAAGTTTGAGAAACTCCACTCTCAATCTACCCTATCTTGTTAACAGAATTCCTCTCCATGAGCTATATAGCCAAGTTGTCCATATATTCTCCTTGTGTTATCTAGTACACACTCTTGTCCTAAGGCATGTTTTCAGTGCATCTGCAATATGGCCTTTTGCTTGTTCACAATTAGTAGAAGTCTCACTCTCTTTAAGAAGAATCTAATTCCTCTTCAAAGGGCACCTGTCTGATTAAATCCCATCCAAGTAGAAGAAGCTCTTCCTTCATCTCATCCCTTTTATTTACGATTCTGGGAATCCAACTGGAAGCCTTTTACATGCTTAGCCTGTGCTCTATGGCCAGGCTACACTCACAGCTCCAGTAAATTCAATTTTATTAACTAAAAAACTTGATACCTTCATTATATCTTCAAATCTATCATCTTTGCCATAAAATACTATTTGAATCATGAGAGCAAAGCCCTATCACACCCACAGATCTCAGTAAAGATAATATGGCTGGTATTCAGTAAGGACTGTGAATCATGAGGTCCAATTTCAACTCTGTCTTGGACTGTGTGTTACTCTTTTAGGGTTTGTCATCTACTCATTTTGAAAAATTTCTGCCTTATATTCTTTTGGAGTACCCAATAGGAAAAGCTAGAAATTCTCATTCATTTCTTTCTTTGTGCCTCTACCAACTATTACATACATGTAGGAAGATGGCTCAGCAGGTAAAGGCATTTTGCTTCCAAACCAGATGACCCGAATACCATCCCTAGGCCTGATATGATTGAAGGAAGGAACTGGCTCCCACAGTTCTCTCACTTCTATGTTACATTATATGTATACACACACACACACACACACACACAAATAAATGTAATTATTAACTATTTTTAACTTGTATTATATATATATATATTTTTTTTTTGCTTTGTTTGAAGTCACACTTAAATTTCTATTGAATTTGCAAATAATATTCTTTGGGGTAATAATCTGATTATAAAATACAAATGAGAAGGCCATTGTGACAAAATAACAAAGATAAGAAAAAAGACATAATTGCAACAGAAATTTTGTGAAAAAGTAAAAATGAAAGAAGCATGTGTTAGAGAAGTTAAATTATTGGTTACATGCGCTCTAAAACCATTCCAAGGAACAAGAACACTAAATATAAAAAATGGGAAATAGTCACAACTTAAAATCGCTGTCTTTTTCAGCTGTCACTACAGCAACCTCTGGTCACTAAGTAAGTGTTCCACTAGCATTCCTAGGTTTGGCAGCTTTAAGTACTGTTTAATTGAAAATAAAATAAATGCTTTGGAAAAGAAGAACTCCACTGGTCTAGGTAGAGACAAGCATGGGTATGAATCTTGAATATGTTTTTTATTGCCAGAAAAGGTGGAAATTTCGAATCTGTCTAGAGAAATAAGGACAATGATCCAGTGTGACCACTGTGGCTAAGTGACAAGATAGAAACAGATGCCACAGCTGGTAAAAGCAGAGTAGATAGAAAGTAGTCTAAAATGTGATATAAAGTACAAATGTTTTACAAGATAAACATAGAATTGGTTAAACTACAACAAAAAAATTAGTTTTACTCTATATACGTAAGTGAAGGAAGATGGGTACAGGTAACATTTGGTGTATTGAAGAAGAAACTTACAATATTTTGATATTCAGAGGGTCTCCAGAGGAAAGGCATGTAGTCAAATATTCATGATAAAGGGCTGTGCTCACTGGCCACTCACTTCTGAAAGATATATTTCCTGAAGATCCCATGAAAGCATCACCGAATGCCCTGCAGGCTGGCTAAGATGGAATCCCGCCACCACACCCTGGCTCAAGCCTTGGTCTATCACAGTGGTTCTCAGCCCTCCTCATTCTGCAACCATGAGGAAGTTCCTCATGTTGTGCTGACCCACAACCATAAAATTATTTTTGTTGCTACTTCATAACTGTAATTTGTTACTGTTAAGGATAGCAATGTCAATACAATACAATACAGGAGGGGCAATGCGACTTCCATTGTCTTAGGGGACACAGGTGAAAGGGCTGTTCAATTCTCAAAGGTTGAGGATGGCTGTTCTAGAGGGAAATACAATTTTGAAAGTCCCATTGACAGAGTAAATGACAACAAAAGGAGTCTAAGAAAAAGATCCTTTCCGCAGAACTTGGGCTAAGATTTTATCATTAAAAAAAAAAAAATCCACTGTTCAATGACATTGGATTTACAACCTTTGTGGCAGTATAAGATGATTTTTTTTTCTGCCCAATTGGGAAGATGAGAAATAATAAAACCTTGAGAAAGCACAATGTAAGGTTTAAATCATTCATACATCAAATCAAAACTAACTGTATGTACCCAAACAGTGGTCAGGATTTACAACTACTGGTAGCAATGTGTCTTAACCATTACTGGAGGGCATTGTGTGGTTAGAAGACACTCTTAGGACTCAATCGAATCATGGCACATTATCAGACTCGGGAACTTTTTAAAGGTTTGGGAAGCATTGCTGGGATCAAGGTGTATCTAGGAATGCCCTTGCAAATGTCTCAGTTTTTCGTATTTGGCTGCTCACCTTATTTTGTGAGACCAGGTCTCTCAACTGCACCTGGAGCTCCATGACCCCAGGAACTAGCTAGCTAGTAAGCTCTAGGGATGCTCTCGTCATCACTCAGTGCCGGGGTTATGCATTAGCACATGCCGCGGTGCTGGGGTTTGGGGTGTGTTTATTTCTTTGTTTATTTTTACTTAGGTTCTAAAGACCTGAGCTTTACATATGACCTATCTATCTCCTTAGCCTCAAGTTGCTTGCTTTTTAAAAGCAAAGAGCTGTCAGGTTTGTTTGTTTGTTTGTTTGTTTTGTTTTTTTGGTTTTTGTTGGGGGGGGTATAGTAGATCTCCACCAATTTAGGCTTGGAAGACCTCTGTTGGTTCACTTCTTTGATTCTCTAAAGTGAAAGATCTGTGTATCTGATTTGTAGATTAGCTTCACCGTACAGACTCCCCTGTTGAACACACTAATGTCACCCGGAAGGGATAACAGTCTGCTACGCAAAGGAGGGGCATTCGCGTCGCCTCCATTCCCTCCTGTGTTTTTTGACTAGACATCTTTTATTATGAGTGCACCTTTACTGCTGCCTAAGCATCCCACCCTGTCCTCGAGGGCATCCATTGTCCACCTCCCATGCTACCCTGTACCTCATCCATGCAGGACATCCGCCTCCCATGCTACCCTGTACCTCATCCATGCAGGACATCCGCCTCCCATGCTACCCTGTACCTCATCCATGCAGGACAAGCCTAAACACACATCATGGTTTAGTTTGTACATTTGAATATGTACATGCCAACTAGAATACGACAGCTGTCATTCTCATGGATTTTATTTCCCTCCCTCCATTTCCCTGCAATTTTCATGTTCCCTTGTCTTGTTGCTTGAAGAATGTTTCCTTGTATTGAATGGGCAAAGCTCTTCTACTTTCCATTTTAGATAAATGTGTCAAGTCTCTGCCTCCGGCAGGTCCAGGACCACATGCCCTGTCTCTTTAAGGCTGACAAACACTTTGGCACACATGAAGAAGAAAAAAAAAATCCATCTGTATACTGTAGCTTCAGCTCCTGCCTGAGAGTTACAGACTGCCCTGGCTATACCCCACCTTATAAATTTCAGACTTGCCCACCTCCATAAAGGTATAAGCCAATTCCTTCTGATGGGCCTCTTTCTCTCCCCATATATATTTAAGTATATGTAGTATTAAGTACAAGCACAAATGCAATATTTGTACCAAACTTTATTTAATATATGTGTAAGTATACTACCTGTAAATGTTGAAGCGGGGTAAGAGGGATTTCAGCACGCTGTAAGAATCTCAATGGGAAATGGATCCATAAATTAGACATTCTCTAATACAAGAAGCCAGTCTGCCCTGGCTCTCCAGGAGCAAGACAATCCATTTGAGTAGTACTCTGGGGATGGGGACAAAGCTCTGCCTGTTTCCTCAATTACTACTCCATTTCCTGGGAAGCTTCCGTTCTCTGGCAAACAGTCTCAATCAGGAGTCTCTCAATTACTCTTCTTCTCCTTCTTCCCAACCTCAATTTCAGGAAAAAAATGGAACACCAGTGTAAAACTACAGCAAGGACTGACAACACGAAACAAGGGGCAGTGACCAAAAGCACAGGTGGAGATTAGCTACATCTACCGGGTCCACAAAGCGGGCAGCTAGACAGGGACTTGGAGCGCAGCCCCTAGATGTCTTCAGGTAACTACACATGTGGGGATTTGCTTCCTACGGGAGAAAATGGTAAGACAAGGCAAAATTGCCTGGAGTTCTCCGAATGAATTGTTTAGACAACAAAATGAAAAGGTTTTTGAGTACAAGAAATTAGAAAATGTGTGCCGCCTCAGAAGCCATTCGCAGAAGTGGTGAGATGAGCCACCCCTGATTTAGTGTATAACGAGCTACTGTCAGGGACGCATGAGAACATTACGACTGCAGTCGCACATTAGGACGGGGGCGGGGGGGGGGGGGAAATGCAATAAAAATGAAACAAAAACTCACAGAAGGGCTTCATTTTCAACTACTCACTTCAAACAGATTGGAAGTTTCTGCATACCAGGCTGGCTCTTATGCTACCAGTCGCTCCACTCACAGAGAGCCTACGGTAAGACGGTCGCTCCTAAAACCAATCTCAGCAGCAGCGGACACAAGAAGCTTGTGCAAAATGCAAAATCTCGTTGGTAGAATGCTTGCCTCGCATGAAGTAAAGGCCTGGGTTCAAATCCCGGCAGTGAAGTAAGACAAATAAGCATCAGGTGCTTGTAATCCCAGGACTTGGGACATGAAGGCAGGAAATAAGAAATACATTCTCTTTAGCTGTGTAGAAAGTCTGGGGCCAGCCTAGGCTACATGAGACTGTGCCCCCAAAAGAAAGGAGATTAAGAAGGAAGAGGGAGATTAAGAAAAGGAAGAGGGGAGGAGTGAGGGAGAGAGGGAGGGAGTGAGGAAGAGGAACTGTCAAGCTCCACACTTAACCTTAGAGTTTACATTTTAACAAACCCCCTATGCACTAGAAGGTGATAATGTCTTTATATCTTTAAGTCCTGAAGGAACCTAAAAATTATAAATTTCTTTAGTGGCAGAACACATCAGCTAATTATTTTTTGTGTCAAAATGATATATTGACTTGTTAAGTATGAAATGGCCCTTTGATCAATAATATTAACATCAACAGCTAGATTAATATGCTTTAAATAGCATATATTCTCTGCAATATTAGGAAAAGTAGGGCCTGTCGTTGGTTGAATTTGCTTTATCAATAATTTAATTTTTAATTTCCTAGTGCCACTAGACATATACAGTAACGGTTGTCAAAAATAGTAATTTGGCTAAGAAAGGGGTGACTCTGTAATTGGATTATGTCACCGCATGGGTTCTTTGTGTGGCCTTGGAGGAGGAGGAGATTTCATACATGGTCCTGCTGAAAAATGTGGGAAGGTTTGATGAAAAAATCCTCAGGCTGTAAGACTACAACCTAAAAGCCATTACTCCCCAGCCATGTGAACGGACTTGATAATTCACTTTGCGGAGCTTTATTTTATGTATTTCTATGGAGCGGCAATCTTTCTCTTTCGAGAGTAGACACTAATGAAGCAATGCATCTCGAAGGGCTTGTGAACCACTAAGGTCATGGGAGGGTGAGGGATTCATCCGCATCTCAGCAGACATGAACTCTGTGACCACACAGCATCTACGAGGCTGTTCCCGATGGCTGCAGCTTTCATTATGGAACATTTTGGTTCCTGTTTTCTCAGAGATTAAGCAGCCATTCTGTGAATTCTCTTCCCAGAATACAGTTCAGCTTCACCTCAACCTAAAGAATTCCTTGCCAGAAACCTAAGGCCTAAGGAATAGGATGTGAATTGTGAGCACCAAGACCAGGAGTTCCTTCCGGTGAAGAAAGGAGAAGCTTCCGTCCCTTGCATAAACTTGGATGCCTATGTTTTTTGACTGACATGCTTTCTGCAGTGCTGATACAAGGCAGGCTGTAGTGCATACCATACATGTAAAGTCTTAATCTGTCTTGGAATTTCATTGTTATCATTGTTTGGACCACAACAATGTTTTCAGAATATTATTGCCATTTAATAACAAAGTCATATTAAAATGTGAAATTGTCCTAAACCAAAATATCTCTCAATCCTAAGTCTAGTTACCAATAGATAACAATCCATTCTAACTGATCAAATATATTTTGGCCCCCAAACCACAGTTTCTTTTCCCTTTATTGGTCCTACTTGATCTTTAACCAGTCTAGGGACCTCTTCAACCTGCAAGTTGCCCTTAAGTTGATCCTAACTGATGATGAAGTTCTGTTATAGGGTCTGACTGACTGTGGCTGGCCTGGGGAACTCCTCAGGGTCACTGAAATTCGTGTCTTCAGGAAGTGAAATCAGGAGTCTGATCATCAGAGAGGAAGATCTCAAACTATGCTTGGTGAATTGATTCTTCTAGAGCCAGGGTATGTGCAGAGAGCCTCGGGAACATACATGACTCTAGAATAGTTGTCTTCCACAACTATTCTAATACTATAAATGTGTATTTATTTCCCTGAGTGCTTCTTGGCATAAGCGGAGTAGCCAGGCTCGATATCAGAAAGGAAAGCATTATTTAGGAAGAGACTTGAAAGCTTGTCAGAGGGAAAAGAGATGAATCCTTCCCTGAGGAAGTAGGACCTGTGTATCAGAGTGTCCTGCTAGAAGGGTGGCTCTTCTGGCATCACATCACTGAAGTTCAAATGTTGTCACGGTCCCTAGAACTATTTTCTAGTGCTCACTACCAGAATTTAGACTTACCATCCAACAAAACGACTTCCGGTTTAATTATTCACATACTTTGATTTATTCCATCCTACCCCATAGAATTGAATCAGGCAGGCATCTTTTCGTCACCAAATAGCAATTGGTATGGCCAAAAATTAAGTATAACACAAAGAGAAAGGAATGGAGCATGAAGCTAAGCACACAGGTCTAATTACAAGGTTGTCTGATAGCGTATCTATTACTTTCCCCTATGTTTACTGTCACTCAAGTCAAGATAAATGTGGTGAATGTATTCTTCATTTTAACTAGTTAATGTCTGTGGGTTATTACCTGAGTTGACACTAACAACTTAGACTTGTTCCAGTTGCTAAAATGCTGATGGAAAAACATGGTTTCATTTGACTGTCTGGGTTCACACAAACAGGCTTGTGGGGAATGAATTCTGGATTAGCCATCAGCTCTGGGCATGGGTACTGGAGTTGATGGAATGTGACGGGGCAAGCATTGTCTGTTCCAACGACTATAAAGTTGGTCGTCTTGTTACCATTGGCAAGAATCTAAATAGACTTAACTTGCTCTAAATGAAAACTATCAATAGTTTGCCCTGCTCCAGATGTGCCCCAGTGAACATACTGCTCTATTGTCCTAAGCCCTGTACCAAGGTCACATTAACGCTGTTCTACAGAACCTGTCAATATACGTAGAGAAGACACAGAGATTCATGACTCACTTGACCCCATAGCCCTGCCCTTGGCATCTATAATCCAAGAAAGCAGCAATTTTTTTTTTTATCTTCCACATAGGCATAGTATGGGTACATGACAAATGCATGATAAATGGGTAATTGTCGGATAGAGGAATAATTGGATGAATGGGTATGAAATTGCATGCCAACAAAATACAGATGGGAGATATCATTGCTTATTAGGAAATGATGAAGGAATAAATACTTTTCCATGTAACTGACAGGTCCTGTGACATCCGTAAAGTCTTGGGCTGGTCCTAGAGCACATTCTTTCCCTATACAGAATCACACACTCTATTTCCTTTATCTCAAGACTTGCCAGCATCACCATGCTCACTCCCTGATGACCACAGGAACTGAAAGAAAGGAAAATTACATTCTGATCTGAGATAGAAGAAATGTATCAGAGTAGAATATCTACAAGTCTAATGGTCAAACTTTCTGAAATATCTATTCATTGCTTTCATCTGGAGAAACATATGCCATAAATCGCCTCGGTTATGTTTTAATGTTATAGTCACCTGGGCAGAACACTAAAGAAAACAATTCCAAACATGAGCTGTGGTACGCATACAGGTCACTCTTCCCCTCCCCAGCTCCCTTCCTGAGGAAAATAGTCTACCCTTCTTCTCTCCCTGGTGTTAGAGAAACAGCTGGCAGACAGTGGCAAAGACCACTTTAAGACAAACAAACAAACAAAAACGCTTGTGAAGTTATGCGAAGCAAGAACCCTGAGACAGACAGACAGCTTTAAGACTCTCAGTCTGGTCACCACAATCAATCCCAACCACAGGAAAGCATTCATACCCCCTGGCCCATTGGCCACACTATGGTTTAAAGACCCCAGTGAACCACTGAGCTACATGCTATGTGACTTCCCGAAGCCACATGCTTAACCCTGGCCCTTCCATTGTTTTGTCTTGTTTTTTTTTTTTTTTTTTTTTTTTTTTTTCTTGTTTTCTAACATGCTTTAAGACTTTACCCTGAATGGAGTATCATTTTCTATACCTTTTTATTCTAATACTATTTATCTAATTTTTTTTTAAAAAAAGGCATTTAACTTTTGAATACAGCATTAACATAGCAAAGATCATTCTCCCTCTTCTTTACACATCGGTTATTTTGCTCTACAAACTGGAAAAACTTGGATGGTATAAAAATGGTACCAGCTTGAGATGGCAGGACAAATAAAGAAAGCAGCTAGGGGGAATGAAAGAAACAAAGAGAGAGGGGAGAGAGAAAGAGAGAAAGAGAGAGAGAGAGAGAGAGAGAGAGAGAAGAAGAAGAAGAAGAAGAAGAAGAAGAAGAAGAAGAAGAAGAAGAAGAAGAAGGAAGGAAGAAAGAAAGAAAGAAAGAAAGAAAGAAAGAAAGAAAGAAAGAAAGAAAAAGAGAGAGAGAGAGGGAGAGAGAGAAAGAAAGAAAGAAAGAGCCAACATGGTAGCACTGATTGTTTTCTGCAGATATACAGAACAGTGATTCATAATGATTTTCCTCGTAACTCTTGCTGACTTCAAAGCATAATCAAAAGGCACATTTCTGATTAATCCAGGGCCCAGTCCACATAGGCACATGTGCAGGGTTCTGATAAGGTGAAGAAAGATGTGTTTCCATGTCAACAATTTAAAGGCTTGAACTATTTTGAGTTGTTAATATAAAGTTTGATATTAGCACATTGACAATTTTGCAATGAATAAATTTTAACACAATTGTGATAACTGTTGAAATATATTAAATCTCTAAGGATAGTGGAAAAATGTGTACACATGACAGGTCTGTCAATCATTTATTGCCCTGGTTTTGTGACATTAGCATGTAGTGTTTTTGTTGTTGTTGTTGTTAACTAGAAAAAAAATAACAATATAGTATTTCATTAATAAACTAAACTAAAACATTCTTTAAGTTTTTATGGATTCCTATGTTTCTAAGTAATGATCAAAACACTAAGAATAAAAAATTAATCCAAGTAACTGTATACTGAAACATTATACCATCTTATCAGCTAATTAATATGTAGAAATTCCAGTGTCATTATCATAACCACAGGCAATAACATCCTTAGTAATAATCAGAGAGCCATGAAGCATCTAGTCCCTAAACATTGTACAAGTCAGCTGTTCTGTTTTCCTTCTCTGGGACTTCTTTGCTCAGAGATAAAATGATAGTCATTTCATGTCAGTACTCTAGATCTTAATAAGAAGTACAAAGCACAAAAGGAAGGTAATTTGTTAACAGCCATCACACTCCACCCTTATCCTTAGAGACTTCTGGTGCTGTAAGCATCAAGAGTGAGAAGAAGAGCTGACCGAGCACACAGCCAGGGTAGGGAGTTAGCATTCCTAAGAGGATAGACATAGCATTGGAAAATCTTACAATTCTAGATGTTCTAAATCCTAAACATCTCTTCAATTCTAATTCTAATATTTTCAAGTATGTTACAGAAAATGACAATGGCTTCGAGTACATGTCTCTTTGATCTCTGTCTTAATCCCACAGGTGCTGCCTTCTAAAAGTCCTGCCTTCTCTGTATCTACCCACTGACCATTGACAACAAGGCAGTGCTACTGGTAACATGGGGGGATTCCGGAGGCAGGCAATTTCGGCTCCAGGAACTCCTGAAACATTGGCAGACTTTCACAGAATTGCATGATGATCTAGGGAATCACATCTAATTTCTCTTTTTCTCCGTCATTCTGGCTTAATAAAATGAAGCCTAGTAGTTCTCTAGCCTCTTTCAAAAGAATCAGCATTAAAAATTATTATGTATATTAATTACATTTTCTTTCCTATACCTTTGAGGATCTGAGCTCATTTATCTTCTAAAAAATTTCTGTCTTCAATGAAAACTTTAGGAATGAAGAGGTAAACTTTTTGAAAACATACTGTGTACCAAGTTCTTTACAAATATATAATTGAATTCTCCAACAGCTCTATCCAGTAGCATCATCTTATGTGTTATACATAAGAAAGCTATGTTCAAAAAATTTAGGAACAATACTGAACCACATGAAATTGAAGTTTAAAGAGATAAGACATTGGTTATCTCAAATACTTTTGCTACATAATGTATAAAGGTGACAGAACCACAAAATTAAGAAAACACAGTTTAAACTCCTGCCTTCTGCTTCCAATGTCCATCTTTATGTCCAGTCTACCACAATACTTGAGGGAACTTAGTAAAGAGAGAACATTACATAAATAGCATTCCTAAGTTTATTCAATGTCATGTTTGACAAAGTATATACTGAGTGTATTCTGGAACATCAGACATCCTAGGGGCAAAATGGCAATGGAAAACAATTTCTTGTTCTCAGTCTTTCCTTGACATAATAACAAAAGTTATAAAACATGAATAATATATACACATTGAAAAAGCCTATATGCCATGGGTGAGAGGATATGGAAAGCTTTTGTTAGGTTTTTTTGGTTCATTTATGTTTTTATGTTCCCTGCAATGAATGTGTATTACTTATATAATAAAAAAGTTATTAAAATAAGACATAAAAATGTATTGCTAGAGAGTCATTCTCCAAAAACATATATGGTACCAGCACCATTAGTCATATGCTATAGTCAGCAAGTAGACTCATAAACAGGGAAGATGAATCTTTTCTGCTCCTTTGCTAACCCTTTCTGGTCATGCCTCTGTCTAGTTGTACCTTGAATTTTCCATGCACTAGAAAACCTAGTTTTCTTTCTGATAACAATGGTAGGCTCTAGAACACACACACAACCCAGTCATATAATACTCTGAAGGGATTCCATCAGCTCATTTTGGGACCCAGAGAGGCTTAGCTCACATGAAGTACATGTATGCTTCATCTAATTGGGTATATTTACTATTCACATGTATATAAAAAGAATAGCTCAAACTTCACTAATGTCTGCTAAGATGAGATTAAAACACACATTGCTGAGGTAGCACAAAGCAGACATAAAAATACTAGCCCAGGTAAAGCTGAAATCAATATTTTACCTAGGTAATATATCTTGATATTAAGAAAATTCATATTTTGTTTCATGTTATAACCATTATTAGCATCAGAAAAAGATGATTTCTCCATCCTGACCTTCAAGAGTAATGGAAGCAAAATGGAGATTTTAATCAATTATTCTAAAAAAGCATTTCCACAATAATAAAAGTCTTGTTCACTTTCCTCTCTATTCTATAATATTTTATATATTTCTGTCATGTGGCACATCTGATTATAAAACTTTTTGTCCTTGTCCATCTTGATGCATTGTTGGATGGCTAGTCTGCCCTAGAGAATTCAAATGACCACACTAGCTCTGAACCAACTATGACAACCTCTCAACCCTTGACAAGCACTGAATGGAAAAATAAATCGATGACTTTGAAATCAAGGGTTGCATCCGCATCCTACAGAAGGCTTTTCACGTGGCTTATTGTGGCTACTGTGGGAAGTGAAGGAGATAGATACATGTAGCAGAAAGTCTACCAGTAATTGTTACACCTTCCAGAAAGCTAACAGCAACAATAGCCATTTTACTCTTTTCATTTCTGCCATGGAGAATACCTAATTTCTCTAATATCCTGACAACAAAAAGCATTAAAAGACAAAGAAAAATATTCAAAGTACAACATTTATAATATGCATAACTTCATAATTATATAAAAATTATATAATTTGCAAAGTATTATGTAATCAAATGGCTTCTCTTGAATCTTTTAATCAAATAGTGTATTCCCTTTTATATTCTACCATTTTGGAAGCATGTGTTGAATATGTTTCTATATTGCTGTGTTTACAAAATTGATCTCATGTAATCCTCCAAGCAGTACCAGAGATCATGAACCTCTACTGTCTCCCTTTACAGACAAAGAAATCAAGACCTGAATGGTGGTAGTATGTCCCCATGATTACAAAGCCAAGAAATGCTATCATCAACATATAGCACTTCTATCGCAAAAGTTGTCACTTGTCTGTGGGATCTGTTCTAGCTGTGCTGCCTTGTCTGCCCTCAGTGGGAGAGGATGCTCCTGGCCCAGCAGAGACTTAAAGTGCAGGGTGGAGGGATAACTCAGGGGCCCCACCCGCTCAGAGGAGAAGAGGGAATGGGAGTAGGATTGTGGTAGGAGGTGGCTGGGAGGGGAACAGTGAGCAGGATTTAAAGTGAGTAAGTAAAAGAAACAAAACAAAACAAACAAACAAAGACAGGTCTCTTGATATTTGGGATCCAGAGCCTGTAAGCTTTTGAACTTAGCAGTTAGGCTGCACCCACACTCTGCAGTGCTGGTCACTACTTAAGATAAAAAAAAAAATCAATCTATAGCAAAACGACCATTCTAAACAAGTAGAAATAGATACCATATTTGTCAAACATCCCCCCAAAACTGGTTTATGTAGTGGGGGAAAAACAGTTTCAATTATTAACATAATAATCCCAACCCTGTGTCACCCCTGGTTTTCATTCTGCATCTGTTCCATGTCTTGATTCTTTTTTTCAGTGTTTTGTTCCCAGAGGTGTTTAAAAGTATGGTGGCACACATGGGCCAGTGGTACTGCTTTGAATGTGGATCCAAAGAGGAAAAGACTTACCCCCTTCTGCAGAAATGGACAATACTAACCAAGTCTCTGCCTCTCATTGTTAAGATAAAGCTGGCTCAGCACAAAAGAAATCTATGGTTTGCTCAGCTAGATTGGTGATTAGAAAAGAAAAAGAGAAGGGTGGAGAGAGTGAAGCATGAGCTTCATACTGTCTGCAGAGACACGAGAGGCTGTGCCACCTTCAACGCGTAGATTCTGAGACTGTCTATATGCTAGGCGGTCAGCAGAGGTGGGGAGGGGGCGTCTGCATCTTAACCTCTCTGTCTCTGAGTTGACTGACATCATTTCTGTGCATCCCCTACTGGCAAGGACTGGCAAAGTAGCCCCAGCTCACTAAGTGAACACTGGGAACATTTTACTGGTGACTCGTTCCATCTAGGGTAGGGGTAGGCTTGCAACCAGCAATCTATCACACCATTTAACCAAGACGGCACTTCCTCTGGCCTGTATTTCTTCCTCTACAAACTGTGTATTGAAATCCAGGAATCACTCTAGATTCACCCAATCACTGGAACCTATGTGACTTGGGGCATATTTCCTATCTGTGGTATAGGCATATAAAATATGTAATTTTTATCTAAGGATATGTAATTTTTTTATTTTAAAAAAATTAAACATGGCTGTGTTCCCATCTACTCTGATTATAAATGTCTCTTTTCCTGTCACTGGGATCAACTGATTGAGTACTGATAGTTTGTGGCACTCAAAATTGGGTTAAAAGAATCATACTTGGTATCACTTCCATGGAAGACTCTCTTCAAAAAAATAGTATGCCTGTTAATTGCATCCTATATGACACTTCTAAGTTTTAAAGTACGTAGATGCTAGGTGAAGCATTAATAATGAAATCTGTAAGAATGGGAATATAACTCAATAATAGTGTGTTTCTCTAATATGGCCAACACTCTGGATCAGTTCCCCCAAACTGTAAAAATATCAAAAAATCAAACCCAAATAATACTGATTGGTATTAGCCTATAAATACTATGATATATACAGTGCTTTATAATTAGCATATTTAGTCTACATAACAACCTAGCAACTGTTCCTGTCTCTATTTGTATGTGAGGGGAAAGACTGTGGGAGGAAAAACATCAGAACCGGTAATAAACCGGGACTCCTACTTTTTGATGTTTTTTTTAAAAAAAACCAAGATCCTCTCCCTACACTGAGTCTCCAGTTTCCATCAGCTCCCTTCTCATTGTGTCTCCTCCTCTGGGTGAGCTTTCCCCTGATTCCTGTTTACTGTGTGCTTTGCAGCTGCCTCCCCAGTACATGGTTAATTTCCCATCCTTCTCTGTGAGCAGATGCTCCCAGGGAGCCAAGCTGCTGTACCTTCTTCCCTGGCACTCTCTCCTACAGATGACTAGATTGAGCACAGTAGCTGCTAGCCATCCTTTTGATCCGAAAAGAAAAGATTTTCCCCACTGGATATTCCTCATGATGATGTAATTAGTTTCCTGGACATACCTAACAAATTTATTTCTAATCACAAGGGACGGAGGGGAAAAGAGGGCCAGCCATTCATCGTGGATTGTGTGCGGTTGCTGCAGTTAATATGCACCGTTTCCACCCTCCTGGTGCAATATCTTCTTTGGTGATTGTTCAAAGATTCTAGGGCAATAGGCTGCCCCTCAAAAGCAGTGGGGAACTTCACATTCATAAAGGGGTCTCGGGCACTATTAAATTGGTTTTTCAAACCTGGCAAAGTCATTAGAGCTGGAAATCCTTTCAGCTTCATACTGTCCCCAGCATTAAGAACGGGCGAAGCTCTTAATAAATTATTTGAAGATTGTGTTTGATTCAAAGTCACAACATGGAACATTCTAGACAAACAAACCTAGCTGTTCAAATTTTCCAGCCCTGTAAGTACAGCCATGGTACATATTTTTAAAAACAGGATAAGGTTTGAAGGAATATTTTTTTTGTTAGGAATATTTCTGTATTTGTGAATCACACATGAAAATAATTTTAGCTAAATAATTAATCATTGTTTTTAATCACTTTATTGTGATTAATGTAGCTATTCAAACAAGTACTTCCCTAACCCAAAGTAATACATCTTGTTGAGCTTCTATGCCTTTAGAATCACCTTTAAAAAAAACCTTAGAACTTTGCCTTTGATTTTACATTTACTATCAATTACCATTTTTATGTAATCATTCTCCACAAAGAAAGAAAGAAAGAAAGAAAGAAAGAAAGAAAGAAAGAAAGAAAGAAAGGAAGGAAGGAAGGAAGTGAGAGAGAGAAAGAAAGAAAGAAAGAAAGAAAGAAAGAAAGAAAGAAAGAAAGAAAGAAAGAGAGAAAGAAAGAAAGAGGGAGAAGAGGGAGGGAGGGAAGGAGGGAGGGAGGGAGAAATAGAGTAAGAGAAAGAGAGAAAGAAAGAAAGAAAGAAAGAAAGAAAGAAAGAAAGAAAGAAAGAAAGAAAGAAGGAAAGGAAGGAAGGAAGGAAGGAAGGAAGGGAGGAAGGAAGGAAGGAAGGAAGAAAGGAAGGAAGGAAGGAAGGCAAACAGACCACCCCATAATAGAGTTAAAGCTAGAAAAACCCTTTCAGGACTCACCTGCCCTCCACCTACATCCTCTCCTTCCTCGTCATCTAACATTACCTTTCCTTGTCCTCATTTTTTTGAGTTATAGAACACCCACATGTACATTTACTTACATACATTGTGGTAGTTTTAATAAGAATGGCTTCCCATAGTCTCGTATATTTGAATGCTTAGTTATCAGGGCATGGCACTAGTTTGAGGATTAGAAGGTGCCACCTTGCTGGATTAAGTGTAGCCTTGCTGTAGCAAGTATGCTATGGGAAGGGTCGGGGTTGAGATTTCAAAAACCCACACAAGGCTGAGGGCCATTCTCTCTCTTTCTTTGCCTGTGGATCAGGGTGTAGCTCCCAAGTGCCGCTTCAGTAACATGAGTGCTCATACCCTTATGAAAATGCACTAAACCTTGGAAATTGAATTCAATGCCTTCTCTTATAAGAGTTTCCTTGATCACAGTGTCTTATTACATTAATAGAACAGACATACATCCATAGTCTGCATATAGATATGTATGTCATATATATTATACCCTGCATATGAAAGAGAACATGTGGGTTTTGTTTGTTTGTTGTTGCTGTTTTGGTTTTTTGTTTGTTTGTTTTGTTTGAGACTGAGTGATGTCATTTAATATTACACATTCTAATTCCACCCATTTTTATTCCAAATCTTATTTGATTTTTCTCTAGAACAGAATAGTATTCTAATTTATAGGTGTATGAGATTTCCACTATTCGTTCATCTGTTGTTGGACAACTAAGTTGGGTCCATTTTGTAGCTATAGTGAACAGAGCAGGAATAAATATGGGGTGCAAATATCTCTATTGTTAGGTATGGGGTTCTCTGAGTATATTCCAGGTGTTGGAGAGCTGAATAACATAGTCTGAATTTTGATTTTTTTGAGGATCTTTCAAGATTATTTCCATAGTAGCTATAATAATTATATTTGTTCTAACAATGAAAAAAGGTTTCTCTTCCCTCATATCCTCTCCAACATTTGTTGTTATAGTTCTTCATAACAGCCATTCTTACAGGAGTGAAGTGGTACCTCAAAGTAATTTTATTTTTTATCTCTCTGATATGTAGGTGTTGGGAACTTTTTAAGTAGTTATTGACCATTGATGGATTTTTCTTCTTTCTTTTTTTTTTAAATTGCCTATTCAATTCATTTACCTGTTTGCTGATTTCCAGTTTTAGTTCCTGTTTCACATATTTAGAAAAAGCAATCCAAGAATTCATATGGAACCACAAAAGATGAAGAATAGCCAATGCATAAGACGTATGAATGGTGCTGGAGGTATTACAAGACATAACCTCAAATAATACTACAAAGCCAAAATGATAAAGAGATCTAGGTACTGTCATAAAAACAGAGAGGCCAGCAGAATACAATTTAGGTCCTGAAAATTAATCTATAGGCTATGCCCACTTAATTTTTGACAAAAGAGAAACATACATTGAAAAAAAAGAGACTATTCAGTAAATGGTGATGGCAAAACTGGATACCCATCTGCAAAAGGATAGAATTAGATTCATTATCTCTTAATCTATACAAAAATCAGTTCAAAATTGGTCCAAGACCTTAATTTAAAATTTGAAACAAGAAGAAGAACAAAAAACTTTTAGAGGAGAACATGGGAAATGTTCTTGAAGACACTGGGACAGGAAGGAATTTTCTGAACAGAATGCCAACACCACCAAGTATCAACAGATGGGACTACATGAAAATAAGGATCCTGAACAACAAAGGAAGCCATCAGCAGAGCCATCAGACATACAGCCCACAGAACAACAGAGAAAATCTTTACCAGCTACACTTCAGTCAAGGGGCTAACATCCAGAATTCACAGACAATTGCCTCAAGTGTTTACTCACTTGAATAATGAGTCAGAAGCATAATCTAAGGTCTGTCATTTTCCATGAACACAAAGGCCAGTAAGTGATTTAAACAAACAAAGATTGAACATCAGAAGCAGAAGAGAAGTTGGTCCAAACACAGTCTGTCCACTAAATAGCCAACCATTTATTTGAGATTTAAATATTGAACATCACTGCATCCAAAGTCGATTTAAAACACTGTAGGTCATGCTAGTTATAAAGGAGGGCTCTCAGCCTATATCTAACATCCACCTATCTGCGTAGGACATTAGCTGCTTTCAGAGATATGAACATCTGGGAGAGAAGTGTGTTCCCACACCCAAAAGAGCCAGAAGGTTGGAGTCAGGGCTGAAGGATATTAACTGAGGAAGAAACACTTGAAGACAGTCCAGAATGTTATTTCCACCAACAATATAACTTGGATCCTGTTTTTGAAATTGCAAGTTTATCTTATCCAGGTAAAATTTTTAAAAATGGCTTAATCAATTATGTAGACGTTCATCCTCCTACAAGACAGTAGGGAAAATTTTCAACTCAAAAAAAATTGTTTAAGCTTTTAAGGTGCAAAAAATTCTGCAATAGTTCCTTGATCCTAAAAACACAGGACATGAGAGAAGCTCAGGAAGATTCTTCCGAGGAGTCCATGATGAACTTACCGACTTGTAAGAATCGTGCCTACACCACTGCTTTTACAAAAGTAAATACACCACAGACTTTCTTATTGGGATCCATCTAGGGCTGCCTAAGGATTATTCTTGAATTCTTCACTGGATAATGGAGCTATTGATAAAATTAAATGTGATAACTCACTCAGTGGTTTGTCTGACACATAAAAGTCGATACACATCAGCTTTCTTACCTTCTTCTCTCTGTCCCTTTGTGAATTTTTATATAGCCCTAAGAGCCGAAAATGGAGAAGACAGACTTCATTCACTGCTTTTCTCTGATAGTCCCAAGCTGAGCGCTCTCTCTCTCTGTCTGTCTCTCTCTGTCTCTCTCTGTCCTCTCTCCTTCCCTCCATCCCTCTCTCTTTCTCTTCTATTTTTTTCCTCCACACCTCTACAAATCCCTTACTTTACATACCTTTTGATACTCCAGGGATATAACTGCCCTTTATAGGATATTTTCTCTACCATCATATTTAAAAATACCTACTTTTAACCTATCTTAAAAATCATTTCTGAATGAAAATACATTTTATGCAGGTAATAGAATATACATCAATATGATTAATAAAAATTGTCTGTATGTCAAGAGGCCCCAATATTTCACTTTCTGATCAGGGCACAAACATCTTCCCACCAGTCAAGGGATTTAAATGGTGACTCTGAAAACTTCCAGTAGATGATGTGATCAGTTAGACGGCATGCAGGGCTGGGGATTTAGAGGTCAGAACACTCACATTCTGTTTAAATCAAAATAGTGCTTCCAAAATAACAAGTTTAGCTAGTGAAATATCACCGCCATGCTTGCTCAGTCGGTTTTCTTCCTGACATTAAAAGAATAAATTAAATGAAAATGCATGAGATTGCTGTGGTAGTTTTTCTCTGGAAAACAGACTTTTCAGCTTGGACCATCACAAAATCGTCTGGAGAAAATGACATGTACCCAACTTTGTGAATGCATTTGGATTAAAGAAAGGAGGAAATGATAAATAAATGGAAATTAAAATTGAGTTAACATCCACCTTCCAGACATTTCTCTGGATAGTATTTATCATCAAATGTACAGTTTCTTTTTTTCCAAGGAAGGAAAGATTGGAAAGTAAATTATCTATGTAAATATACATGGCAACCCACACATAAAATAAAATGAATTATTTAGCAATATGGGAATAGTTTGGATATGGTTAAAGAGCCAATGGTCTGGATTTCTCTTCAAAATTAAGGGGTCTAGGATCTTTGGCTCTTTGTTAACAACTCTATACTATAGATTTGTGCAGAACCATCAATGTGAAATTAGTGGTTTTGTGACACAAAAACAAAATGTGATAGAGTATAAAACAGTCAGTCAATCAGAAAAGCATTTCAGCTTGGCACGAAGACATATGAACGAAGGTGATTATTTTCACATAAAAGTGAGCCCTGACTTACCATGACACTGTCTGTACTAAGAAATGGCTTTGTGTGAGGATGAAGAACCCCAAAGTGCCTCTGAGACTTTTGGAAGAAGTTTCTTCCATTTCTGCCACAAATTCTATACAACATTTCCCTCAATAAATTATCTGCCTGATGAGTTCCTTATGAAATAAATCCCTCTTGAGCTAATGCCTCGTAGCTAAGATACAGACTGACATCCTAACATCCATTAATGGAGACAAATAGTTTTCTGTCTAAATAGTGCGCACTATACCCTGCTGTGATCATGTACCTGTGACTCTACTGTGGAGAGAAAATCAGATCTTAGAGAAAAAATGATATAAGAATGGCAAAACCGTCTCCATACCTGCTGGTCTCTGGCATGACTGAGGTGGAGCATGTGTGGTGGTGACGTGATTTAGCACACAGGTCCAACTGAAGACAAGACAAACACAGTTCACTTCTAGTTGATTATTTGTTAAGTGCTGTTTTTCCTAGTTCCATGAGCTATTATAACTTCATAAGCAATTTCACTGAATTCAATTTTCAGTTGGAACAAGATAGAAAGCTGCCAAACATAATTGAGAATACTTGCATTTTCACTAATGTCCATCTCAATACAGCGATAGCTACCTAGGAGCAAAGCCTGCCCCGCCCTGGTTCTGAACCTCTCCGTTCCAATGACCTGCTGTAGCTGCAGGTACTATTCTCCTACTTTCTCACTTTCTCCTTCCTCTAAGCATCTGAGTTAGACCATGACCAAAGAATCTTACACATGTTGTGCTCCATGGTTTTCTTTATGGATTGGTAGAAAGTTCAGAAACTAACACAGAGTCACAGTATGTAAATGTGTAGTGAAGGAACCAAGCCAATTCAGAGCTGCAAGAGCTGCTGCTGTATGTAATTAAGGGGAACTAAGCAGGGCTAGCAATATGAGTCTGAATGTTGCCCCAGATCAAAAACCCCAGAAGCACCGATGAAAGCAGGAAGGCTGAGAGCCAACGAGACAAGGTCTCAGTGTTCACCAGGGAGCAGGTCATACGAGGACTGCCTTCACTAGTGGGTCTGGTTCTCACTTCCTTAGGACACTGACTTAAATAAGAGACACTTGCAAGATAAGCGTCTCTAAATATCCTAGTCAACAGCTCAAAAAAACTTTGTTTTCTCATTATTAAATAAGCCTAGGCTTCGATGAAAGAACCCACCGTATCCAGTTGCAAATACCACTAGAACATTGCTTTTCAAGAGGTTTCCTTTTTCCATTTCTGTGATGTTTCCTGTGTTCACTCACAATGTTGCCCTATCTGAAACTGATGGAAGAAATGGGTCTTTATATTAAGAACATTTATGAAGCACTTAGAAAGACAAACAAAACATCCACGACTGAACACTGCTTGCTAAATTTAAAATATTCAGAAAAATTAAAACACAACTACTAACTCTTCCAACTCTCAAAATATCTATTTAATAAACTATTATCTAAACCTTCAAATCCTCTTTCTTTTCCTCATTTTATAAGTGTCAATCTTGCTTCACTTCACTGAAAACATTAAAGCAGACAGAAAACAAAAATTGGACTCCACCTATGTTATCAACTTACAATCATCAACCATGTTCCAAACCTCTGCTTTTAGCTGGGTACCAGAAGGATTAATCTGCATTACTTCTTAAGCCAGTCTTCTGTGTCTGAATTATTCTCTGCTCCTTCTCATTGATGAGATAAAGTGCCATAACCAATACAATTTATAAAAGGAAAGGTTGGGGATCGTATTAAATGTCTGTATATATGACAACATAAGGGATGGAAAATACTTCTATGCCAATAGTTTATATTTTTATGAAATGATATAAATTAACACAAGATAATTTGGAAACCTAATTATAGATACACACATAATAGTCACTAGAACAACTGTGAAAACAAATATGATAGAGACAAAGCAAAGAGATTGTTTAATTGAATATAAAAAGGATATTGAAGAAATCCAAATGAAGACAGAAAAACAAAATGCAACTGTAAGAGTGCTCTCAGTTGGTAGAGAGTAACCAGGTGTGATGGCACATGTCAGTAACCCCTGCACTTGGGAATTTGGGACAGGAGGAACAGAGGAGCAAGACTGGACTAGAAAGGTTGTTCACTGATTAAAAGGACTTGCTGCCTTTTCAGAGGATGCAAGTTCAGTTCCTAGTGTGCATGGCAGGTGGCTCATAACAGCCTCAAACTCTAGGTTCACAGGATTCAATCCCTTCTGCTGGCTTCCCTGAGTACTGATATACATGTAGCATGCATATAAAAAAACACACAGACTGTTTTAGTCAGAGTTTCTATTCCTGCACAAACATCATGATCAAGAAGCAAATTTGGGGAGGAATGGGTTTATTCAGCTTATATTTCCACACTGTGGTTCATCACCAAAGTTAGTCAGGACTGGAACTCAAGCAAGTCAGGAAGCAGGAGCTGATGCAGAGGTCATGGAGGGATGTTACTTACTGGCTTTCATCCCCTGACTTGCTCAGCTTGCTTTCCTATAGAACCCAAGACTTCCAGCCCACATTGGGCCCTCCCCATTTGATCACTAATTGAGAAAATGCCTTTCAGCTGGATCTCATGGAGACATTTCCTAACCTGAAGCCCCTTTCTCTGTGATAACTCCAGCTTGTGTCAAGTTGGCACACAAAACCAGCCAGTAAACAGACAAATACACACACACACACACACACACACACACACTCACACACACATGGCTACACAACAAGGTCTAGGCCAGATTGGGATACCTGAGTCTCTATCAACATAATTACCATGAAAATGTATTTGGTGGGACATATAGAATCAATCATGAAATGGCAGATAAAAATCTAATCATAGTAATAATCATAGTAAATATTAGTGGTATAAATACTTTAACAAAAATAAACAAAAAAAACCCCACAATGTTAGACTCTGTATTTGTTGTGTGATAAAACTTTTCCCAGAGACACCCAACACTCATCCCAGACAGAGAGCCCACAACAGACTAAAGCATGGATACCACCAAGACCAACTTGGTAAACCAATGAGTTTTATTGGAGAAGAATATGGGTAAAGAGTTACCTACATGAACAGAAATGTCTCAAAGACAGCTGTATCACAAAAGTCTGCTCCAGCATGAGTGACAGTAACAAAGGCTGAGAACCCTGGAGTACAAGGATCAAGCTGCAACCAGCTCAGCAGGCTAAAGAACAGCCGTCCTGGTGCCTCAGTTGATCTAAACCTCGTCCAGGCAGCTGGTCTAGTCAGAGGTTTAGCTCAACTTTTATTGCTTACTTTGGCAGGGAGGGACCTAGTGAATCTGGTCAACTTCCGGGACTTCCTGTAGTTATTTTGAGACCTTTACCATCTTGTTTAAGGAGCATCTCTGAAAACTGAATGTTTCAATGTTGGAAGAAACTATTACATATTATTGCTCTTAACATGAACCCTTTGTATGCAAAGTCACTTTTTAAAAACATAAATGGACAATAAAAGATACACCTAAAAACCAGGAAGTGTAAGAGCTCTAGGATGATTAACATAATGCTAAGAAGTAAAGAGATCAAGGAAAAAAAACTGCATTAATGGAGATATAGACAGCACTTCATAATGATAACATAAAGGACCCAGTGAGAAGATGGCAGAAGTTAAAATATGCTAGGAGTTAATAATAGTAATTTAACTAAATTGACATATATTTTAAAAGGAAATAAGAAATTATAGAACTACTTAAATTAGTGACTGATAAATTCAATAGGCACACAGAAACACATACAGAGACATACAGACATACACAAATCCATAAAGACTTGCATGAAACAGAACATTTAAACACACTCCTACAATCCCAGAACTTAGGAGGCAGAGACAGCAGAATCATTCCAAGTTCAAGGCTAGTCTGAGCCATATATTGAGACTCTGTGACAATAGAACACACAAAATAAAGCAAATAAGAGACTTGAACAGTCTGTCCAATACTATCAACAGCCTCTAATTTTTCTTTAAAGAGAATAATATGAAACAGCTGTGGAATAAACATCCTCAAGTGCATATTTATATGGTGAAAATTAATGTAATCTGTGCATCAGGAAAGAATACACATAGTATTTAGTCAGAATCATAAACACAAATAATATATATGTTTTTACAGATGGAATGCAAACTTAAAGTCATATATACACTGGTATATATGAATATTTGTATGTGAATGCACTTGTATGTATGTAATATGAGACTAGAAAGAGACCTATTAGAGAGGACCAAGAGATCCTAAAGGAATGAGAAAGTAGAATAGTGTCATTAGAAAGCAGAAGGGGAAAAGTATAGAAAAAATAAAATCATTGGGGTAGTGGCACAAAAGGGGGATGCATGAGAACAAAATATAATTACATATATATGAAAATGTCATAGTGAAGCCCAATACTCTCTACTATACCCAAAAATATTAATTTTTAAAAATTTTAAAGAAAAAGTATATACTGTTGCAAAACAACTTGCAACATATTTTGTGACCAGAATCTGTTCTGTGGCTACAACAAAAATAAATTTTGAATAATGAATAAGATATCCAGAAAGCCCCAAGTAACTATAATTAAACAACAGCCTTCTGTGATAACTTAAAGACAAAAATTGCAAGACAAAAGTTGAAACAGTTTTGACTAATAATGAATAATAGAATGTATGTCAATATCATATGAAACAGAAAAAACTAGAATGTTAATAAGCTCAAATATGAATCAATAGGTAGTTAACTACACAAATTTCAGAATATCTATACAATAAAACTTTTAAAGTTATCCTTGTATATGTGTGATTGTGTATATGCATGTGAGTATGAAACACATGTGTGTAGTAGATGTCCAGTGTGCATGCATCTGCATGCCCTGAAAGCATACTTGTGGAGGCCAGATCAAAATCAGAGGGACAGCCATGTCTTCAAATGCTCAGGGACTACGGCAAAATCACCTGGAGAAGTCTAGGAACTCTAACTTCACTAGAAGAAAACAGTAAAGCTCTGATAAGGGACACAGAATCCATAGAGAGCTGTGAAATAACTGATGAAGTGCTCATAGAAAATTACACGTAACCTGAAAAATAGTTCATGATAAGTGAAATGTGTCAAGGAAAAAAAAAGTAATTTGAAACTAGAGAAAACACAAAAACCTAAAAAGTAAACTGAAAAGCTTCCACAGGAGACTTGACCAAATGGAAGAAAGAATGAATGAACTTAAAGACTACCATCCCTCTCTGCCTCTTGATTATTAATGTGATGTGACCAGCTCCCTCAAGCTCTTACTGCCAGGACATCACTGATGGTACAATATGACTTAAAACTGTCATAAGAGAATTATATTAGGATTTCCTAGAGAAACAGAATATATAATAATATGAATAATACATATGTACATACATATATACATACATACATAGGGATTTATTAGAAAGGCTTAAAGTCCAACTAGTCTAACAATATCTGGCTATCAATGTACAGTTCAAAAATCTAGTAGTGGGCTGGAGAGATGGCTCAGTGGTTAAGAGCACTGACTGCTCTTCCAGAGGTCCTGAGTTCAATTCCCAGCAACCACATGGTGGCTCACAACCTTCTGTTATGAGATCCAGTGCCCTCTTCTGGTGTGTCTGAAGACAGCTACAGTATACTCATTTAAATAAAATAAATAGATCTTTAAAAAAAAAAATCTAGTAGTTGTTCAGTCCAAGGGACTGAATGTCTCAGCTGGTCTATAGTATATGCCAGAATCCTGAAGAAGTAAGCTATAATGCCAGTGAAGGAATATACTTGCTAGTGAGGGTGAGAGCAAGCAAACAGAGAGAGAACAAGCTTCCTTCTTCACTGTCCATTATATAAGGTGCCAGCAGAAGGTACAACCTAGATTAATAGTGGGTCTTCCCACCTCAAAAGGCCTGGATTAAAGGTGTGTCTTCCCACAACAATATCAACCTGCCAGAGTTCCCAGGGACTGAACCACCAACCAAAGAGTACACATGGAAGGACTCATGGCTCCAGCTGCATATGTAGCAGAGGATGGCCTTATCTGGCATCAATGGAAAAAGAGGCCTTTGGTCCTGTGAAGGCTCGATGTCCCAGTGTAGGGGAACACCAGGACTGTAAGATGGGAGTGCATGGATGAGTGGGGGAGCACCTTCATAGAAGCAGGAGGGGCGGGGGGAGAGAGGAGTTTTGTGGAGGGGAAACTGGGACATGGGATAACACATTTGAAATGTAAATAAATAAAATATCCAATAAAAAATCCTAATTCAAAAAAAAAGTATATATTCTCATCTCAAAAGATCAAGATTAGAAGTGGGTCTTTCCACTTCAGATTATTTAACAAAAACATCCTAGCCATTCTGACTGATGTGAGGTGGAATCTCAGGGTTGTTTTGATTTGCATTTCCCTGATGA
>NW_022196895.1:43788550-43797836 GCF_008632895.1 Mastomys coucha | reverse complement strand
AGGTCGGGGTGGGGTGGTGAGCAGGGGAAGGGGGGAGATAACAGTGGGAGAGGGGGAGGGAACAGGGGTTTGTTTTAGCTTTTGTTTTTCTATTTTATTTTATTTTATTTATTTATTTTTGGTGGGGAGGGGAACTTGGGAAAGGAGATATTGTAAATAAAGAAAACATCTAATAAAAAATTCTGAATAAGAGAAGAAAGAAAAAGAAAAAGCTGAACTGTAAATTCTAAAACAATAAAAACTCTTAGAAGAAAAAAGAAAAAAAGAAAAAGAAAAAAGAAAGAAAAAATCCTCACAAATAGGTCCAGGATTTAGGTTTTAGCCAATTCTAGATATAGTTAAGTTGTCAATCAGGAATAACCATCATAGAAATGTTACCTAGTACTGCCATAATGGGCTATAATCTAGAACAACCATATTGGACTATACCTTAGAACTGCCAGAATGGAGGAGCATAACCTAGAACTGCCATAATGGAGTATAACCTAGAACTGACAAAACAGAGTATGACTTAGAACTGACATAATGGACTATAACCTAGACTCACCATAACAGGGTGTAACCTAGAATAACCATCAGAGGAGTGTAAACTAGAACTACCATAAAGGACTGTAACCTAGAATTACTACAATGGAGCATAACCTAATACTGCCATAATTGACTGTAACTCAGAACTGTAAAGTAAAATGGGCCCTTTCTCCTCAGCGGTATTATAGGTGATCAACCAGCAAACTAACCTCTTCACAGCAAGAGTTTTGGAAACAGAGAAATAAAAATGTTGGAAAAATATATACACAGAAATAATGACAGAAATTTCCCCAAAATCTAAGCCAAGATACAGTGTCCAGAAATTTCTACCTTAAGAGAATAGCTTCAAGGACACATGAGAATGAAAATGTAAAACAAAAAAATTAAAGACAGAGGAGGAGTGTAGAATGAAGCAAGAGACAAGAACTATCTGACTCTCAGGAACATCCTGACACACCTGTCAGTAGATGAGATTCCTTAAATAGATACGGAACCATAAAAGATCCAGACAGAATAAGCATCACAAAGATAGATTACACAATGCAGATGTCCTGGAACTTGCTTTGCACTAAAGGCAGACCTTGACCTACCAATCCTCCTGCTTCAGCATGCTGAGCGGTTGGATTACAGGCAGATCTGCTCTCCTAACACAATCTTGTACCAAACAAAAAGAAATTTCATTCCAAATTAAAAAATTAACTGATCATGACCAAACCCAGCATAAAACATACTAACTAATGAAGCAGGAATAAAATCTAGAAGTAGACCCCATCAATGATTAATTGATTTCTAACAAAGGAGCTAAGGACACACACGGAGGAAAGCATAATCCTTCCAATTAATATGTTGGGGGAAATTCTTATCCAAATGCTCAAAATTGAATTATTACCTCATTTGGACAGATACTGACATCAACTCAAAAATAGATTAAAGACATACACCTAAGAGCTGAAGTGTCCAATTACTACAACAACATAAAGAAAAACTCTATGATACTATTCTCCATAGTAGCTTTGTGGCTCTGAGATCAGACCAAATTCACAATCTGAAAAACTGTGTCTAGCAAACGTGTAACACTTTCACACCATTGAAAAGTCGATGGAGCCTAAGCTGAGCCATGTAAATTAGAGTCTACCTACAATTGATTTGCTTGTTCCCTCAGCCTCAAAATCCTACAATACAGCAATATGCTTGGGTTTACACAAAAATATATATGTGTATAGAATACTACAACTATTCAAGTCACAAAGTTGCTTCTATATGCGAACATTCAGTTAGGAGAAAAGGAACCATCCTATTCTGTCTTTGACGGTGGCTGCTCTTCTGAAAATGATCCACTGCCATCTCAATTACAAACAGCTACTGAACTTGTCTTGCAGGCTTCTTCAGACAAGCTGCTTCATAAAATAAAAGAAGAGATCTGTAAGACTCATCCAACATAGATGTAATGGTTAT
Organism: Mastomys coucha; assembly: GCF_008632895.1. Lineage (NCBI taxonomy): Eukaryota > Metazoa > Chordata > Mammalia > Rodentia > Muridae > Mastomys > Mastomys coucha. The sequence goes on along the minus strand of NW_022196895.1, from coordinate 43,795,853 downwards.
AAAGAAGGCAGTGTGGTCTTCTTCAACCTCAGAGCCTTTTTATTATCTGCAAATTAAGCAGTTATAGATTGATAGCAGAAAAATAATAGACTCACAAATGTTGAGGTTACATGAAGTCAAGCTCAGTATCAGAATTGCAAAAAGAATAAGCCACAAGAGCAATTGGCAAACCTATTATCTAAATGTGAGTCTGTGAAAATCTGGTTTATGTTTATTGTCTGTGTATCCATGTGTGTGTGTGTGTGTGTGTGTGTGTGTGTGTGTGTGTATGTGTGCATGGATGTGCCTGTGTGTGGAGGGGCTGGGTTTAGAGGTCTGAGGACAACATTTGGGAATCGTTTTTCTATAGCCACCTTTATAAGGATCCTGGGAATCAAACAAAAGTTGGTAGGCCTGCACAATATGCCCTTTACTTTCTGATATTGCTTTAAACCTCAGTTTAAATACATATATTCATACCAGAAATGAATTCCCAGAGACATTTAGGAAGTCATCCCAGGTATTCAAGTTTATAAAATATCTCTCAGTGTGTTCACAATTTTAAATCCATCCCCTCCTTTTTGGTATTTCACTCTACTTTCAATCAGCTCCCAAAACAATTTTTATAACTAATTTACTTTGAACAATTAAAAATGTCCTAAATATTTTGGGACATTTTAATTTAGTCGTTAACAGTTGCCTCATGAGAAAATTTAATTGGCTTGGGGAAAATGCACTAGTGGATATGAAATTTGGTTAAAAACAAAGCAAATATTTTGAATCTGGAATTTTATCTTGAATCCTAGATATTGCCTGGAAATTTTAAAGTATTTGGTGGGAGCCAAGGCATTGCCTAACCATGAGGCACATGCTTGGGTAGATAATACTGGCTTCCACTGGCTGCCTAACCTCCCTATCTATGACTGAATCAAAATCAATGACCTCAATGGCTCTTCCACACACCCAGCAAAACTCACCTCCCACTACTTCTCGGATCTCTCCATGCACCATGTCCTTGGGTCACTCATGGCTAGACACAGTGACCTCTCTATGGTCCCTGGAATATACCAAAGATGCTACCAGCCTAGAGCCTGTCACTGCCCTATTCCAAGTCCTAAGTTCTTGGAACATCCCCCACCCCAGTCCACTCCTTCACACCATTCAGCTTGTTTCTACACTCAGCCTTCTCTGGCTAGCATACTTTACATAGCACATACATCCATACCCTTTACCCTGCTCTAAGTTGTTTTGTTTTTTTTTCCATGTCTTTAAAACAGTTAATCTCAAGGGCTCAGAAAAGGAGAATATGCTAATTGCTCAAGAGGCATTTTTGACTGTTTTTCAAAGGAAGCCTTTCTGCATTCTCTCTTAGTATTCCTACTACAACTATGTGTCCATATTGACCCCCATATGTTCTTCATTGTGTTAACATAAAATTTGTCATGAGAATATGAACAAATAAACAAAGCAGATTTAAAACTTCTACTGTGGGGAAGGATTTGGGAACCAAACAAATACAGCAAAAATGGATGACAGGAACAAAATACACAATACCTAGTCACAGAAAATCAGGACACAAGGACTAGTCCTTTACATCTGTCTTGATTGGTGTTTTGACAGTTTAACACAACACTAGAAGTATCTGGGGAGAGGAGCCTCCACTGAGAAAATCCCTTCATAAGACTGCCTCTAGACTAGTCAAAGGTCATTCTCTTGACTAGTAACTGGTGTGAGTGGACCCAGCTCACTGGAGGTTGTACCACCCCTAAGCATTTGATCCTGGTAGTATAGGAAGAAGGCTAAGCAAGCTATGGGAAACAAGCCAGTAAACCGTATTCCTTTATGGCCTCACCTTAGTTCCTGCTTCTCAGTTCCTGCTTTGAGTTCCTGCCTTGGCTTTCCCTGATGATAAGTGTGACCTGAGAGCTAGAGGAGGAAGTAAACTCTTTCTACCTCAAATTGCTTTGGTCATGGTATTTTATCACAATATAAGTCACTAAGACAACATCAGAAAGAAGCTAGGGGAATAGGTCATGCAGACATATGGGAAAGGCCATACTAGGAATTATAATGCTCTGGGTGGAAAGCGCTATCTTTACAGGAAACATCATAGATTAGCCAGGAGTTCACTGTTGCTGGAATGCTATGGTTATTTGAATGGTCATGTGTCTAAGGGTAGTTTTGTGGTACACAGGTTTCAAAGAACCTGATAGGTAATTTGGTTCAATTTTGGTAGAAAAACAGCTGATTATAAATTATAATCAGGATTATAAATTGTAACCAGAGGAATCAGAAAACAAATTCGGTGTTGAAATTCGGTGGTGTTTATCTATTACATTTTTTTTTAATTTTTAAAGAAATAATATTGCTGGGCATAGTGGTACAACCTTTAATCCCAGAACTTGTGAGGCAGGCAAATCTCTGAATTTAAGGTCAGCTTGGGTCTACATAGAAAATTCAGGGCAGCAAGAGGTACATAATGAGATTGTCTGAAACAAACAAACAAACAAACAAACAAAAAAACAAGAACAAAAACAAAAGTATGTCCATGCTTGTTTGTTTGTTTGTTGATTGACTCTCTATATATCCCACGCTTTCATGGAACTCATTGTGTAGCCAGGCCTTGAACTCACAGAGATTCATATGCTCTGCCTCTCAAGTGCTCAGACTGATTGTAGATGTGAGAGAACCCAGCCCATTGTGGGTGGTGCTACACTAGGCAGGTGGTCCTAGGTGGTATGAAAAATGAGGCGGAGCAAGTTATGGCAAGCAATACAGTAAGCATCACTCTTGCATAGCGTCTGCTATGTTCCTGTTCCTGCTCCAGGTTCCTGCCTTGAGTTCTTGCCCTGACATCCTTCAATGATGGGCTGTGGTGTGAAATTCTGAGCTGAAATAAACTCTTTCCACCCCACATTGCATTTGATCATAGTGTTTTACCACAGCAACAGAAACACTAAGACAAGTTGGTATGTACTAAACTCATTAAACACACACGTACATATGTATAGTGATAATCTGATCATCCCTTTAAAAAATACATGTCTTTCAATCTCTAGGAAACCTTTGGGGAGCCTATTATTCTGAAAAGAAACTATAAATATCTAAAAGTTATTATACTAGTGTAATATGGTATCCAGTAGCCATTTAAATATAATTAAAATGAATTATACTGTTTAAAAGCATAAGTGCATTTCCTTAGATTAGTGACAGTTTAAGTTCTCAATGGATCCATGTAGCTAGAGGCAATTCTATCCAGGGCTATTCGATCATCACCAACATTTTTTTTTTTTTTTGCATACAAGTGATTATTTTTTTATTAGATGGTTTTCTTTATTTAGATGTCATACAATATCTCCTTTCCAAGGTTCCCCTCCAAAAAAAAAAAAAAAAAAAAAAAAAAAAAAAAAAAAAAAAAAAAAAAAAAGAAAAGAAAAGAAAAGAAAAAAGAAAATAAATAAAATTTAATTAAATTAAAAAACAAAAACAAAAACAAACCCCTGTTCCCTCCCCTGTCCCCTGCTCACTACCCGACCCTCTCGTACTTCCTGGCCCTAGCATACCCCTTCACTGGGGCATAGAACCTTCACAGGGCCAAGGGCCTCTCCTTCCATTGATGACTGACTAGGTCATCCTCTGCTATACATATGCTGCTGGAGCCATGAGTCCCACCATGAGTACTCTTTGGTTGGTGATTTAGTCCCTGGGAGCTCTGAGGGTACTGGTTAGTTCATATTGTTGTTCTTCCTAAGGGGCTGCAAGCCCTTCAGCTCCTTGGATCCTTTCTCTAGCTCCTTCATTGGGGACCCTGTACTCAGTCCAATGGATAGCTGTGAGCCTCTACTTCTGTATTAGTCGCATCACCAACAGTTTTAACCTCTTTTTTGACCTCCATTTTAATTCTCTCAATTCCAAAGCATGGTTATTAGTATTATCCTTAATTAATTCATGAAGCTTATGAGGCAGGAAATCATATAACTTTCCCAATATAAATTAATACTATATACCCAGTGGAATTTACGAAATAAAATTACCTATCTTTTTCAAAAATAAAATGTCAACACCCAAGTTACTGTACCTTCCTGAATGTCAGGCAGACACAGAAACTTTACCACAATGAAAGAGCAGTTAGAGCCTCTGGGGCATGATACAAGATCACCTTCTAATTTTACTTTGTTTTGTTTCAACTCTAGCATAACGTCTATCTTGAGGGATGCAAATTTGCAGTGGCTGCCGCGGTAATAAATGAAAGTAAAGGCTTCTGTTAAAGTGTGGCACCAGCTAGAGGTGACCTTGTAGAGTCCTGTCAGAATCTCTCCTCTGCAGAAAAGTATAGGTTCGAAAGTTATGCCAGTAATATCTTCTTTGCTCTTTTAGGTAATTTGTAGCTGGCAAGGGATTGCAGAGGTGCACTACTATGGATAGCTTTAAACATGGGTTCTGGAGATTTGAACTAATTCAGTCCTTCATGTTTACACACCATCACTTTACCTACCAAGTCATTTCCACGAATGTCTGGGAATTATTTTTTTTTTCTTATTTGTTGTTTGCTTTTTAAAAAAAAAAAAAATGGATTTTTTTTTTTTTTTGCGACTCTGAGAAAGTATGATACTACCCCATCTCTTTTTTTTTTAACATGTATATAATCTGTTCACTCTGCAATGTTGATATATAGTCTGGTAAATTCTAGAACCATAAAGCTAGAAGAAACAGAAGTTTCCTACTTCCAAGAAACTAATCAATGTATGTGCTATGTAAAGTAAGCTTTAGATTCGTATGACTACTTTTTAAATAATTTATCTTCTTATAAAATATTGATCGTTAAAGACTTGATTTCTTCTAGAAGTAGGATGGGATAACCAAAAAATATTTCAGACTTGGACTATAAGAAAATTATGTGACATAGTAGGTTAATAATGTAATTTTATTGTTAAGGTGGTGAAAAGATCTTTTTCCATTTAGTGGTTGGACTCATATTCATGAGGGACACTTCGGAAGCTGAGGCTGGAGGATTGTGAGCTTCAGATTCATCTGGGCTTCATTGTAAGACCTTCCTTCTCAAAATCTAAATGAAGAAAACCAAAGCTATGCAGAAGATTAAAGTTGGAGGACAAGTGTGACTGTATCAGACTACAGCAAGAGAAGAGTATTGTACACGGTGAATAAATTGTCAAGACAAAGCAAAGATGCACAGCTGAGTATAAGCATCATTTTCTTAGATCTTAGGGAACTGCTCTGCATGCTGATTAGATCCAGCAGATCATGAGTGCCCAAAACTGATCAACATCTTTCTCTCTCCTCTCCTCTCCTCTCCTCTCCTCTCCTCTCCTCTCCTCTCCTCTCCTCTTCTCTTCTCTCCTCTCCTATCCTTTCCTCTCAGCTATTGTATGACCCAGCAATATTTAATTTTTCCCTCTTTATTCTATGTCAATCATGGCAGCCTTATTTATCTTGTTTAATTGGGAGTTGGGATCAAAGAAGCACATGTCTGATGGTATCAAAAGGTCCTTTACTGATTTCAGCAAACATTTCTTTTTACTTAAGTATTAGAAGAAATAGATGTAGTTCTAGTGTTGTGTTCATGCACTTAAAGTGTCTACAGCTGTTTCTCAACTTTAAGATATATCCAATAAGACAAAGAAAATACATGCTCAAAACAACTATGCAGAAGCAACCATGGGAACTAAGTAAAAATGGACTCATGGTTGGCATACAGTACGTCCCTATTTTGCTTAATCCACATTGAAATGAATTTTTCATTTCTTATATCTTAGTTCATCATCAGTAGCCCATGCAGGCACAAGAATGTCAATGAACTCATGTAGAGCCTAGATGAAGAATTGCAGACAATTCTATGAGGAAGATGAGTATAAGACTAACCTGATCGTGATGGGTGAGGGAGACTCAGTCATCAGAATGCCAGAATTGTCCAGGTAAAAGGTAATGTAACTGCAAGTAAGGGTTTCCCATTGTGAGGAAAGCTATGAATAACTGTGAGACATTGTTGAAACTATAGTAAATCAGCAAGAATGTATGCAGGTAGCTAAGCAACATAGTCAGCAAGGACAGAAAAAGAAAATTATTAAACTATAAAATAAATATTTTCTTGGTTATTCCTCCCTCAAAATGACTATCTGTAGCAGGGTTTACATGTATTAAGAGTCCTGCACATAGGATCCTTTAGCAATAGGCTTGACAAGAGGTCCTCCTGTCTCCTTCCCGGTTTCCTTATGCCCCTTACTGTAGAGCTCTGCTTCACTAAAGCCCTCTATTATAGCAGCAATACAAAAGCTTTTGTCTTAGATTCTGTTTTTGAGGCAACCCAAAGCCAAGACACTCTCTTAAGAGTAAGAGTAGACAAAAAGATACTGAATTACATTCTATATTTAAGATTCTACGGTTCTTCAATTTTTTTTTTAAATGCGCTTTTAGAAGAGACAGTTGATTTACTCCCTAGAATAAATTTTATGGTAAGATAAATTTAGGCATACATAAAAATGTGGGGGTAGAGAGGCTTTCCAACATTCCAAAGTCTATTGCTCCACTGCTATTTTGTTGAGTTCAATGTCTTTTATTTTCTTGCGTCGTTGGTCTTATGTTTCAAAAGTCATTTTGTTCTAACCTGGGATATTTTGTTTTGATTGTTTCACTGGACTAGAACACATCTTGCAATAAGAATTCTGACATATTCTCAAGAGATGTCTTGTATAACATATTCTTGTCACTGCCTGAATTACCTAATAAATGTAATATGAATGAATTTGAAAGACAACAACAGAAAACAATATTGTTTCCAAGTTAGTAGGCATAGAGCTAAGAAGAGAAAGTGATGCAGTTTCATTTCTCTCTTACAAGTGTCATCATTTCCACATGGTTCACAAGGGTGAACATCTCAACCAAGAACTCTGTACTTGCTCAAGAAAAGCAGGAATTCCATCTACTACCAGAGGTGTGATGACATGTAGGCTCTCTCATGCATGAGACCACCTATAAGGAAGGGAAATAACTCCAGGATTAAAAATACTCAGGAAAAAAAATATATAGGGGAGCAGCCACCTGGGAAGCACAGGCCCCATGAGTCGCAGGGGAGCCACCGGGCCACAGGGACCGGATCCTCTCAGCTTCCAAGTAACAGAGGTGGATCAGTGACCTTAGCTGCCTCTCCCTTGCACGGGGAGAGTCTGCCTCCAGGGACCGCCTTGACCCGGAGTCTCCAGTGAGAGCCGCCATCCTCTCTCCAGTGAGTTCCTAAGCCTGAGCAGCCACCCGGGAGGCACAGGCCCCACAAGTCGCAGGGGTCTTGCAGGGCATCAGGGACAGGACA
>NW_022196895.1:43777116-43780575 GCF_008632895.1 Mastomys coucha | reverse complement strand
CTTATGTAGGTGCTCTTCTACAGCAATAGTGAAAATACATTTTTCTCAATATAAATTTTAAATAACTCAAAGCATATTAACTGTATACTGTTGCATCCTCCTCGTCCAGCAACTACACGAGCTCTTCCTTTTTGCAGTTTATTCCAGGACCCTTTTATAATGCTTCTCCCTCCTGCTCTCTCTTGCCTGCTTCTCCTCCTGCTCTAATCTTAATGTCTTCTGCAGCTCCTGCCTCTCTGGAGCTTACTTAAGCTCCGCATCCTGGCCCACCCTCAGCTGTTGAGTACTCCCAAACTTAGCCAATCCCAATGGGCCATGTAGCAAAAGCAGATAGATCACCAGATGTAGAAGCAACCAATAGCAGTAGCTTAGCCAAATAAGGGCTTTGTTTATGAGGCCTCTCGCTCGGGGCTCGGCTCTCCACAGTTCCCCCTTTTAGTTTTTAAACGAAACAGGCAAGAGTAGAGGTCTGATCTCTGGTGAATAAAGTAGGGACATTGTACAGGCTCTTCGCCTGGTGTCACCCACCCAGTCCAAGCCAGACCCATCCGATACCATTTTTCCAGAGGCAGGAATGAATGGGAGAATTGGGGAAAGGGTGGTATCAACCTACATCAATCAGACATGCTCTTCTTGAGACCACTAGCAGCAAAAAGTGTATCCCAAGTGCAGTGCTTAGCCTTACAGCCTGAACGTGATGGATGATCACTGATACATGACTGTTAGTCATGCCTAGGGGAACTGTCCTACCTCAATGGCCGTAAATGCTTGCACAATCATGGCTGCATTCCTTCTCTGAGTGAACCTGATCTTGCATATATACCACAGGCCCACAAGGCAGACCATCATTAGGAGACCAACCAATCTAAAGGCAAAAATGAAACATCTAAACTTCTATTGGTACTAAAAAGGCAGGGAAACACTTGAGCATTATGTCATATCGGCATTGGTCTTGGAAACACCGACAGAATACTCCATCTCAGCTCTGTTTGGCTCTCTGCCAGGAACAGAAGAAGAAGGGTGCACAGGGCTCTCAGGCACGATCTCTCCATTCTGCGTGGCACACTTCCTTGTCAATCGCTCGGAGACCCAAATGGGATCTCGGCAGTCCTGTGGAAACACACAAACAGAGCCTCTCGCCCACATCAATATCGGATCCTGGCCATGCCATGAACTGTCAGGATATCTTTCCACTTCACAAATCCCTTCAAGAAACCTCTGCTGCACTGATGACAATCCGCAGCAGAAAGGCCATCTACATCCAAATTTTAAAAATTTAAGGTAAAAAGAGCAAGAGCAATTCTTTCTTTTGGGGTACGGCCTTGGCCAATTCCCCCTTTTTGTTTTTGTAAAAGTTCTTTAAGAGTGTAATGTGCATACTCTACGATGTCCTGTCCTTGAGGATTATATGGCAGTCCATGGGAAACATGAACTTCCATCTGTTTACAAAATGACATAAAGGTTTGAGCTGTATAGGCAGGTCCATTATCTAATTTTAGCTGCTTGGGTTTGCCCCAAGCAGCCCATGACTCTAGGCAATGCAAGATGACATTGCATGCCTTTTCTCTACTCAAAGGAGTGGCATGAATGATCCCAGAACACGTATCTACAGATACGTGAACATATTTTAAAGTTCCAAATTCAGAAACATGTGTCACATCCATCTGCCAGATCTTAAGGGGAGACAAGCCCCGTGGATTGACACCCATGCCATGGGGATGATGATGGATTACACACTGAGGAAAATCTATGACCACCTGTCGGGCATCAGCTTGAGACAGATGAAATTTTTATTGTAATGTCTTAGCATTCACACGAAAACCTTGATGGAACCTTTCAGCCATTTCCATAGAAGAACACATGAAAATGCACTCTATCTTAGTCCACCAATCTACAATCTCACTTTTTCTACTTACAGGTCCTGGCAACCCGGTATGAGCCCGAATATGCTGAAAAAAAATGGATTCTTTCTCTGCCAAATTAATTTCTTCAAATTATCAAATAATGCACAAACGGTACTATTAATTTTAATGGTGCCAGCAGTTTCAAGAATTTTAACAGCATTAACAACATAAGCCGAATCAGACATCAAATTAAAAGCAAATTGTCAATTTTTTAAAAACTTCAATTACTATTTTTAATTTAACTACTTGAGGAGAGCCCAGCTAGAATTGACATAACACGGGCTCTTGTTTCTCTACCAAATAGGTTCCACAGCCTCTTTTAGAATCATCAGTAAACACATTTGAGGCTCCAGTTATAGGGGTAGCTGACGTAATCTTTGGAAAGATCACAGGATGCTCTCTGAAGAAGGATTGAGCATCTTGAAAAACTGGGCAGGCAAGCTGGAGCTCTGACCTCACCGCTCGCCAAACCTCTGGGTAAAAGGAGAGTCCTGGGCCCCCACTGTTGATTGGTTTATAGGGGGGAGGCACTGACAGTACGCAGCCTGGGGGGCCTTTTTCAGTCTCTGGCCCCCTTTTCTTCTGCTTCTTCCTAAGGGAGCTTTTCTCTATCTTCTCAATTAGATCTTGTAATTCTTCATCTGTATCAGACCAATCTGTGCCTGAGTTCTCCTTTCCTGATTTCACTGACCGCTCCTCTTTCAGCTGTTCTAGAGCTGTTTGCCGTTTTTCAACTGTCTTACACCACTTCTGATCTTCTAGGCAGCTCTCTTTAAATTGGGCTGAGCCCTCTATCTCATACACCTTAGAACTAACAGGTCCAATTATAGACTGAGGATTTGTTCTAAACAGTCGAATTGAAACATTTCTTCCCTTAAAGATACAATGTTGGTTCTGTTCTCTCTGCACTCGGCACTCCTGCTGGTAAAAGGCCATCCATTTAAGGAACATGGGTGAGGGGAACACAGCCTTGACCATTTCTTTACATTCTCTGAGGGTGAGAGCCTGGTGGGCAAAGCCCTCAAGGATGGTCTCTACCCAGGGTGAATTAGGGCCATCCTCTGCCACTGCTTTCTTTAGTTCCCTAATGTCTTGGGCTTCCCAGGGATACCAAGCTGCTGCCAGGGTTAACATTAACCAGAAACAGGTGGCTAGTATCTCCCAAGCTGAATTCACCCACCCCCGCATAGGGCTGCTTGCTGAAGGCAACTCTTCCACAGCCTTAAAACAGCGCTGATCTTCCAAACAGCTCCTAAAGAGCTTCCACACAGGTCTTAACAGCTCTCGAAGAGTCAGAAAAATTGAGTTTGATAATAACAGCTCTGAGAGAGCCAGAAAAATTGAATACAAAGCGCCCGTGGTTATTTTTGTTACTTTTACTTTTTTTTTTTTTAACTTTTCTTTTACTTTCAGTTCGATACTCTTTATAGGCTCTACTTCCGAGGTCTTTATTGCTCCAACCCGGAGACCTTATTTTATTGTCTCTACTCCCTAGATACTTATAGCTTCTACTTCCGAGGTCTTTATTGCCTCTACTTCCAAGGTCCTTAATATA
>NW_022196895.1:43775272-43775897 GCF_008632895.1 Mastomys coucha | reverse complement strand
CAGCCCACAGAGAACAGGTTACATTCATTTAAGAAATGGTAAGTGTATTAAGATGGTCTATCCATAAAGTCATTTGCCAACTGTTTCAATGAACAGTGGTTCTGCTTCAAAGGTGGCACAGACATTAGGTGAGGGTAAGAATTTGGTTCATTAGCTGTGATAATTTGGAAAAGCATTCATCTCACAGAAAGAGTAACTTATAAAATCCTCTTCTTCAAACTTGATACAAGAGTTTCAAATGTCAAGCAAAGCATTCAGTCTCCCTTTGTTGTTCTCTTACAAGCCACCTCCCTAGTTAATCATCTATGTTTCTTTTGGGTATATAAATACTTTTGAAATATATAAGCTGTTCTGAAAACCATAGTATAGTGTAAAAACATGAAATAAACAATACTACTAATAGAGAGGATGAGATAGGAAAAGCAAGATTTTAAGACCCTTATGTTGTAACACAGCCAGACACTGTCACAAACATAGAAGCTGACAGTGTATATGGATTGTACAATGTTGGACCTATTTCTCCAATTACCAAATTAGAGAAAGCATTGGATTTGTTGATTGGATGACAATCAACAAATTTCCAAATCCTCATATTATTGGATTTCAATCGATTAGGATATGTTGG
>NW_022196895.1:43770062-43773542 GCF_008632895.1 Mastomys coucha | reverse complement strand
CTCTTTCTTTAGGTTGGGGAAGTTTTCTTCTATAATTTTGTTGAAGATATTTACTGGCCCATTACATTTGGGAGTTTTCACTCTCTTCTATATCTATTATCCTTAGGTTTGGTCTTCTCATTGTGTCCTGGATTTCCTGGATGTTTTGGGTTAGGAGCTTTTTGCTTTTTGCATTTTCTTTGACTGTTGTGTCAATGTTTTCTAAGGTGTCTTCTGCCCCTGAGATTCTCTCTTCTATCTCTAGCATTCTGTTGGTGAGGCTTGCATCTATGGCTCCTGATTTCTTTCCTAGGTTTTGTATCTCCAGGGTTGTCTCTCTTTCTGATTTCTTTATTGTTTCTATTTCCATTTTTACGTTCTGGATGGTTTTGCTCATTTCCTTTACCTGTTTGATTGTGTTTTCCTGTAGTTCTTCAAGGGATTTTTGTGTTTCCCCTTTAAGAGCTTCTAGCTCTTTACCTGTGTTCTCCTGTATTTTTTTGAGGGTGCTATTTATGTCTTTCTTAAGGTCCTGTATCATCATCATGATAAGTGATTTTATATCTGAATCTTGCTTTTCCGGTGTAATGGTGTGTCCAGGACTTGCTATGGTGGGAGAATTGGTTTCTGATGATGGCAAGTGACCTTGGTTTGTGTTGTTTATTTTCTTACACTTGCCCTCCGGCATCTGGTTAAGTCTAGTGCTACCTGCCCTTGCTAAATCTGACTGTAGCCTGTCCTTCCTGTGATCCTGGTTGTGTCAGAACTCCTCAGAATCAAGCTGACTCTGTGATCCTGTGATTCTGGGATCCTGGGCTTGTTAGAGCACCTGGGAGTGTGGCTTTCTCTGTGAGTTGTGGGACTGGCTACAGAGCTTGTGCCCAAGGTCTGCTCAGAACACTAACCCAGACAGACTGGAAGGAACCTGAGTCACTGGGCTGGCAGAGCTCCTGTGTGTCTGGTCCCGCTGGACCCAATTACTCCCAGTGTTGGGACAGATGTTGATTCCTGCTCACCTCTGATCCTGGGTGTGTCAGAGCACCTGGGAGTGGAGACTCCTCTGGGTTTTGTGGGACTGGCTGCAGAGCTTGAGCCCAAGGTCTCTGATCCTGGGTGTGTCAGAGCGCCTGGGACTGGAGCTTCCTCTGGGTGTTGTCAACTTCAACTTGTTTAGAGAAATTTTCTGCCACTTCTATAGTCTGAGTTTTTTCCAAAAAGAAAACAAAAGTATGCATAGGATTCAGTTAGCTAGCACATTCAGTAAACAGCTCTCTGTCCAGGAGAAATGAACCTTCACATACCTGAGGGCCCTTACACACTCAACCAGTTGCTTTGCCACAGGGGACACTTGCCTTAGCTGTCAAGGGACATTATTAGGCACTATAGGTATTCATTTAGACGAACAGCTTGGCTATTAAATGCCTTCATCCTTTATCTCTGTAAGAATTTCTCTTCCTTTGAAAAAATCCTGGTCTTCAGCCTCTTTGATCAAGATATTGGTTAAAGGATTCATAATGAGAACAATGTATGAACGGATATTCTCACATTCCCCCAATGCGGATGTACTGTACAATGGGTAATCTATTACCTCTCCCAAGAGTATTTGCATGTTTCTTCCATTCGATGGGGTAAACATGGCAGCTACTAGAGGATTCTAATACTGGAAAGGAGGACATGGTGGATGAGAAAGTTCCTGCTGTCACATTTGTCCCAAATAAAGCAGAGTCATTCCTCCAGTCCTGATTTTAGACTCAATAGGACTCACTTCATGCCTTCATGCCTTCTCTGCATAACAAAGACCTGACTTCCTGGTTTGACAAAGCAACCACAGAAGATTTCTTCAAAGAGATTGCCTATTTGTCCCAAGAAGCCTTCAGAAAAGAACGGAAATGAGGAAGGAGCTTAATCTACATGATTTTCCATTCTGTTCAAAAAAACCTCTCCAGAGGCATATCACCTACTTCCCATGGGGCCTTACAAGGGATAAGAAAGCATACTACAGAAAGTCCAGCTAATGGAAAGTCAGAATGTGAGCCTAGGATGAGCAGGATGCACAGCCAGACCATAACAAGAGATCTAGGCTTGATATCAAGCCAGGAGTGTGGTAAGCTGGAGGCTCCCTGAGGACATGTACAACTTTCATGTACAACACAGAACGTTCAACCCTTATGGAAACCTCCTAGACTGGCAATTAGCATACAAATGTGAAGGATGAAACCTTTTCTAGTTGCTTAAAGGCTAGTTGAATAGCTTACCAACCTTAGGCCACTGCTGGAGTGGAGAGTGTCCATATAGAAGCTGGGTGGGGTGGAGGTAGGTAGTGAGAGCCAGGAAGAAATGATCTGTGAAAGCTTTCTCTTTTGACTGGGCCTTACTTCTAACTGAAATGGTCTTGATGTTCCTAATGCTTTTGTTGTCCAATTTCACTTTCAAATTCAATGATGTGTTACAGAAATTCTTGTGGGCATTTGAAGCCGAGCACAATGCTCTTTCTAGTGTTCTTTGAAACTACCACCTCTCCCATTACCTTCTCCTTTTATTTCAAATGTTTTGCTTTTTAAGGAAATTGCAGTTTCCTCTTCTTACCCTGCAGCCTCCACCTCACTTGAGGAAATGCTAACATCCCTTCATTACACTGCACAAGAAATGTCATCAGCATTGCAAAGTTATTCAGCGTCTTCTGACTTTGCCAGTATTTACCCAGGTTTCTTTGCAGAGCTATTCATGAATAAATTTTACATGCTCTATAAAACTAACTGCATTCTCAGATATTGCCATTCATACTTTTATGGGATACTAATTGTAAGAAGTTCGTGTTTCCTCTGTCACATATATGTCCTTGTTGATTCTAGAGTATTTTTTTTTTTACATCAGCAAACAGTTAAGCAGAAATAAAAAACAGCATATGAGCCAAGCGGTTGCCAGCAGTGAATGGCATGCTTAATTAATGCTGGCTGTGGTCCTCTATACTGAAGAGATAACCTTTGATAATTTAAAACACACACACATTAGTTCTGTGCAACACAGACCACTTCTATAGGAAATCAACCATCTTTCCTAGCATTACCATGCCTATGATCCCTTTATGTCAGGTTAATTCTGGTAGACAGCTCAGGTTTAATGTGAAAGCTCGCTTTTAATGCCTCTCTCATCCTCACTCTTGCCTCATGGAAATGACCAGGAGCCGTTGCTAAGTAAGAACAGGGCCTGTCAGTGCTCCTAGCTGGCTTGCTGCCCAGACACCCCTGCCATCTGTTGGAAATGCAACTCAGTAGAAACAGAAGGTAGACTAAAGAACACACTTTTCCTCCTGCCTTTTAAAAGTGTGTTTTTCCTGCTTTAATAATTAGCCACATGAACAGGCTTTAAATCATGGCCTCAGATACTAAAATAAACAGTGCCTTGTTTTGTTTTGTTTTCTGGTGTAGAGAAGTTTAACAAAGTAATACACTTAAACAAGGCCTTAAAAAAAATTCTTTTGCCCTTCAGTTCCATAAAAGA
>NW_022196895.1:43740412-43770052 GCF_008632895.1 Mastomys coucha | reverse complement strand
TAAAGGCGTGCGCCACCACCGCCCGGCGAGTGAAGGATTTTTTTGCAAGAGGAAGAAATCAATCAAAGGAGAAGGAGAGGAAGGGCATATTAGAACCAAAGTCAAATCCATTTTATCAACATGGCACAAAGCTATTGGGAGAAATCATTGTCAAAATCCAGACAAGTATCACAAAACAGTATCTTACAGATAGAGAGCAAACAGCTGTGACTTTTTTACAGCATACTTCCTGAACCAAAGGAGTATTACTCTTACCCAAAATAGTCTATAAGCCATACAAATAATCAGAGACCTGTAAAAGCAATTCTAGAACATTCTTTTTTTTTTAAAGATTTATTTAGTTGTTTTATGTATGAGTACACTGTAGCTGTCTTCAGACACACCAGAAGAGGGCATCAGATCTTATTACAGACTGTTGTGAGCCACCATGTGGCTGCTGGGAATTGAGCTCAGGACCTCTGGAAGTGCTTAGTTCTCTTAACAGCTAAGCCATCTCTCCAGCTAAAACCTTCTTGTACATCAGAATCACATAGACATAGATGCTTTCCATACAAAGGTTTTAGAGTGGAGGCCAACATATGTCTAACAAATTTATATGTATAAAAGTTATTTATTAAATATTAAAATAAAGTTAAAAAGTCTAATAAGAGGGATACCGGTATAGACAGGGTAGAGAAACTTCTGAAAACCAGAAAGTTTTAGTGCAGACTAGGGGCATTAATGTAAGCAGTCTGTCTATCACTCTTCCAGTTAGTAAAGTCAACAATATGGATATCTAAATAAGACTTAAAACATGACCCCAACTGACACACCAAAACAAATAGGGAAAATCTTACAAGAGATTACCAGAGATCAAGAGATACAGGTAACTAATTACAGCTCAATGATTGAGAATAAGTCTTCTTTAGAGACACGCCCGAGAGGTCAACCCTAAACACACGTGAGCAACACTCAATGAACTCAGCATGTTGTGTTTATAAATTTTCGTTCATGTATGTGTGTATACTGTTAATAATTAAAGAACAAGAGGCTATGAATGTGGGGGTTGGGGGACAGAGGAGTAATGCAGAACTGAAGCACTTAGGAGTTACTCGGCTTGCTAGAAGTTACTTGAAGGCTTCAGAGAAAACATGAACAAGTAAAGATCTCAACTCATGTTTTTCCAAGATTTCTTTGAAGCAAAAACATTCTTGGGACACAGGACGGTTAGTGTGCTAACTATATACACTCTATTCTCCTTCTCTTTATAAATGAGACACAAACGAAGGCAAGAGAAGAGCCCCAACTTCCAGGCAGACAACTGCTTGGTCAGATAAAGATGAAAGGTGCTACTTTCTTCTCTCCATCTCATGGAAGGACCTCTTTGGAGAGGTCTCTCTTCCTGCAGGTAGGAGAACACCTTGGTTTACTGATGGAGGAGGAAAGCTCTATGGACATAAGAGAGTTGTTCCTGAGGCAAAGCATGCCCTTTGCTTGTGGTTACTCAGCAATTCATTCAAGTCTGGAGGTATCAAAGAAGTGGCATCTATAGAAATGCTTCCCCCCATCGTTAACTCTCAGAGGCAGAGAAGACACAACCAACACATTGCAGGTTACAGGAGCATCAGAAAGTCCTGAGTTCAGGACAGAGTCTAAGTGGGGGTGTTAGATAAGGTGTTGGGAATTTGACAAGACTTGCTGGCAATCTTTAGCACTGTTGTTTGTATGTTTCTGCTAATTCACCATGTCAGGCAATATGTGTGCTGAGCATT
Source organism: Mastomys coucha (assembly GCF_008632895.1). NCBI lineage: Eukaryota > Metazoa > Chordata > Mammalia > Rodentia > Muridae > Mastomys > Mastomys coucha. The sequence continues at coordinate 43,768,301 of NW_022196895.1, read as the reverse complement.
CTGTAGAACACAATACAGAAAGAAAATAAAACTGACGAATTCTGGGCAATAAATTTCCCAAAAAAAAGTGGAAAACCCATGAAAAGTGTGCTTTGTTCATTATTAAATCTCTAACATTCCCACAGAGTGGCTCATGTTACTGATTAAACGAAATCTATTTTAGAAAATGTCTACTTTATTCTTAAAGAGGAAAACAATAAACGATTTGGGCCTTTCCATGTAAGAATCTTAAAATGGGTGAATTAACCCCATAAGGGCCAGGTGGCATGTTTTTAGCAGTCAGCAAAAAGAGAACTCTAAACAGAAAGACAGAATACAAGATCAAAATCAAGCAGCTCTTCTGGAGTCATTTAGTCCACCTATCATCCCCACCTGGCATTTTCTTATAAGAGGTTTGGTTAGTAAGTGCTTGAACCAGTGTTCCCAAGCTAGGTTAAGCTTCATTATCCAAAAGTAGCCATTAGATCTAAAATGGAAACCCAGGAGATGGGGAGGTAGATGCTAATAAACTGGTTTCATCTACCAGGGTTTTTTTTGTTGTTGTTTTTTGTTTCTTGTTTTTTTAGCTATCTTTAAATTTGATTTGCTTTTTCACAGGAAATCTACAGAAAAAAAAAGCCTAGACTTGTAATTGAATGAGGGCTAGTTTACTGAGAAAATAACGGCTCCAACAGAAATCCGTTTGTATGTGAGCCGTGGATATAGATGTTGAGGGGAGTGACCAGGGAACAGCAATGTTACCTAACCAGTGTGCTTGTGGCATCTTTGCAAAAGCCATTCTGCTAACACGTGTAACACTAATGTGATGATGCCAAGTTTAATAGGAAAACACTGGCTGCCTATAAACCCTGAAGGTGTGTTTGGTGGATTAGTAAAACCTTGTAAAATGCCTCTAGCACTGCAAAATAAGAAACTCCTTCATGTTCCAAACACAGGGATTCATTTACATAGGAGGAATTCTTTACCAGTCAGGGCTCATTTTTCCACTAACCAACCATTACTTCAGTGTTGGTTCTGCACGAACCGCATGCCCCTCATGTAACTTTGTACAGCAAAGGTTGAGTAAATGCAACCATAAAATTCTCTCTAGCTGTGCAGCTCTTGAGCAGATGAAGCAAAGCCAATGATGAGAAACGGGCAGAAGACTGTGGCGGAGGCTCCCATAGTTCAGCCATTTTCTAAGTTGTTTCCATTTGAAAGCACTTATGTTTGGGGGACGTAATTAGCCCTTGTTGCTGGCTGCTATTTCTGTGTCATTCTGAAAGGTCCAGGCTCTGCAGGGGCACATCTGGTCACACTAATGGCTCTCACAGGCAGGGTACTGCCCTGACTGCCAGCGCCTGTGGAGACAGGGGCATGGTAATTCTTGTTCCCCAAAGATACCAGGCTCATCAAAACAACCTTCTGTGGTCCTGGACACTTGCCCATGTAGAGAAGGGCACTGGAGCAGGGACAGTATACTTTGGGTCAGCCCCAAGGCATAGGTTTAATGAAAGGTGTGCTGGAAGCTGCATCAAACAGCAGCATGTGTCCACAAAGCCACTCAGTGAAAACACACGAGAGGCATCGTATGAGCTCACACATCTACTCAGCAAGGCAACATGGATGGCATCTGTCATATCGCCTTCTCCTGGTGGCTAGCCCTTGACATGCCTAGTTGAAAATGTTACAATGTTTAAAACATTCGCTATACAACTTTCCTACTGTCTGCAAACAACTCTGAAGTCATACAATAAAGCCAGTCTCCTCTTTAGTGTGTCCCCAGGACATAAAGTGTCCTGCCCTTCCTAGACCTCTTGCAATCATAGCTAGACAAAGACAAAAGCACTCTCATGCAATACCCAGACCTGAAGTCCAACTCCAAAGTCAACTGGCAAACTTTCCTGCAGCTATCTATCAGCTCAGGAAATAGAGGATACTAATCCTAATCTCTACGATTCTAAAATTTCCAAACACATGGATTTATATAAGACACTATGGGCAAACTCAACATTACTAAGTACTTTTAAAGACATGTAAAATGGAGCTAGAGATGGCTCAGAAGTTAAGTGCACTTGCTGATCTGATAGAGGACCTAAGTTCCATTCTGAGCACCTACACAGTGGCTCACAACTATCTGTAACTCCAATTCGAAGAGATTTGACAGCCTCTTCTGGTCGCTACAGGCCTCAGGCACACATGATGTGAACATAGATATAGATAGGCAAAACACTCATATATAAAAATGGAAATAAATGAATTTTTTGTTCTGTTTTGTTTTGTTTTTCAAGACAGGGTTTCTCTGTGTAACTTGGACGTTCTAGAACTCTCTGTGTAGGCCAGGCTGGCCTCAAACTCAAGTGATCCTCCTACCTCTGCCTATCGAGTATTAGGATTAAAGGTATGTGCCATCTCTGCCTGGCAAAAATAAATTAATCATAATAAAATAATATATGTGTATGTTTAATTACTGATTCCCCGATGTGCCCAATTCTACAATTGATTTTTAAGTCTCTTTTAATAGGAATCATATTTTTAAATACTTTATTTTTATATGTTCTGGAATTTTTAGCTCAGGGTCTCATGTAGCCCATGGTTGCCTCAAACTTGCTGTACCGCTGAACCTAGCCCTAAGTTTCTGCTTTCTCCACCTCTACGTCCCCCATGTGGGGTCGCAGGCATTCATCACCACAGTTGGAGTCTGTGGTACTTCCCACATCTAACAAACACTCTACCAACTGAGCTACATACTCAGTCACCCAGCTAATTTTTTTTTTAGGACAGAGTCACAGAGATTTTATTCTTCCATCTGTCTTCACTGGGCCAGGAGGTTAAGAAAACAACAAAGCAAACCCAAGAGTAATTATCAATAAACTCTCGAATGTTAAACCACAATGACTGAATTACAGCCAAAGCCCTTCTATCCTGAAGGAGTCAGGTGTCCATCAAAATGAAGTAGGGAGTGCAAACAATCAGGTTGTCAGGGGTTTGCCGCAGCCCTTCTCAGCCCAGACCCCTTGGAAAAAAAGAATACTGGGCTTAGAGAAAATGACAGACTCAGCCTCCTGCGAAACCCACAGAAGAAGTGCCATTCAATGCAGCAGAGGCTCCTCCTTCTGGATTAGCATGAACTTATTTTTAGTTTGTCTGATTGATTTACATTCTTATTGATGTTATTTTTAGTGTGCATCTGCATTATTCATGTATTCCTGAAGTGAATGTTAACAAACCACAGTATGAACGTTTCTGGACTAGTGACGGGAAGAGATTCAAATAATCACTTGCATCCAAAATAGAAATGGTTTTATCACTCAAATAGATAGCCACATATCTATATGCCTGTATCAGTGTTAAAGTGAAAAGTTAGTCAATGACATTTATTCAAGCATGGCATTGTTGACTTCATGAGGAAGCTCTACTATGGATATAGAAAGACAAAGTCTAGGAAAGATGGGAGGAGTTCTCCTCAAATCTGAATACAATGTAGCCAAATGTGAAAATAGAACCAAAGAGCAAGGTAAGGGTTAGAGGATGAGGAACACCAAGGAGAGACACTCAAGTAATGAGGATTCTGTCCAAATTAGTCTAACACAATGCTTACTTAAGAAAGGCCAGTTGGCCAGACATTACCTGCAAGGTGATGAAAGATGGGTAGATAATCAAGTATGGAGGGCATTGGTGCTAAAACTATTTTACAAGGAAATGTTCTGATGAGTCTAGGAGACAGGACAGGATGTTGAGTCAAGTGTGGTCAAGGAGAGGTCCATCCTCTGCTTGCTAGCCTCCGTGGTCACCCTACCTCGACCACCTCTCCGCCTACAGTAGTCCTGGGATGTCCCCCCTCCTCCTTTGTTAGGTAGAAACCTAACACTTACTTCACTGGGATTTTGTATTCTCTCTGCAAATCCCTTAACCACAGTTGTTTTGGGGGGATTAGATGGCATAAGGTAGATAGGGAATTCGTAGCTAAGCTTAGGATTCATAGATCAGCTTAATCAGTGTTTCAAGAATGAATGACAGCAATAGAGACCACATTCTGAATAATTTTCTGAGCTATGTGGGGAAAGTCATGGGAATGCCTACATTTAATGAGGCTATAATGGCATTCCATAGTGATTAGTGTGAAATACTTCTATATGGTAACCTTATCTGTAAAGTCAATTATAATAGTTATTCTGTAGTTATTGCAGATAGCATAGCTTTGAAGACCAATAGTGCCCTGGTACCAACAGCAGCTGTAATCATTAAGATCTAGGAGTCTCAGAGACAACGGCACAGAAGCTAAACACAGGAGGGGACAGAACGCCCAGATTCATGCACACTGACTTTATAGCTGTAAGCTCTAAGGACCTAAGCATAGCATTAATCACAATTTCCTGTTCCTTGGGTTCTATAATTGTAAATAATGGCATCGACTGAGCAAGGACATGCTGAAACTGAGACGGGGTGGTCTAGGCAAGCTCTTGCTCAGTGACTCCTCAATAAACGTTGACCATTACTATCATAGCAGAATATCCTGGACAGGTGATAGCTCTCAGTCAGGCAAGCTAACAGGCTTGCTTGGACTAAGGGACTGTCACTAACCTCCTTTGATTCCCTGCTCTTATGCTGCTTTCGCAAGCCATTCGTATAAGGCAACTGTCTGGGATGTGAACTTTGGGTTCCACACAGCAGCATAGTAAATCTGACCAGGTATGATGAGACAGCCAGTAACACACAAGGACTTGAAAAGATGGGGGTTTTTTTGTTTTGTTGTTTTGTTTTTGTGTTGTTTGTTTGTTTTTTAACAAAAGGCTAGGATTCTTGGGAATACATCGCACAGTAAAACAGAAAGGAAAGATGTAAATGAAACCCTAGAGATGCCGGGCAGATGGGAAACAATTGTGTGAATATGTATTGAATTTGATTTCATTCAACCAGGTAAGTCAACAGAAAGTCTACAGTGGGAAAGTTAAGATGTAATATGCATGTTTGTATTAACTCCATGCCAAGGTGTCACACTCTAGAGCAGTAGTTCTCAACTTGTGGGTCATGACTCCCTTCTCCTGGGTCTCATCTCAGATACCCTACATATCAGATCTCTACATTGCAATTCATAACACTATCAAAACTACAGTTATGAAGTAGCAGTGAAATACCTTAATGTTCAGCTCACGACGACATGAGGAACTATACTAAAGGGTCACAGCATTAGGAATTTTCTTCTGTTTTTGAAAGAGAATTAAGATAGGTTTGACAATATCAGTGAGAACCATGCCTCGCATCCTAAACCATGCTGGTTCTGAGTGCTGGGGACAAGGGAAGCTGAAGGCGGCTGTCATTCTCAGTTTAGTGGGTCTTGCCGAAGCTAGAAGCCTCACATTAAACAAAGCCAAAGGCAAATTCAGAAAACGATTTTGAAGAATTCATTTCAAAATGGATGAAGTAACATTTGACAAAGTAATAATAATTGTAGAAGTCTATCCAGAAAGAAAAACATCTATTTCATCTTCTTTTTAAAGTGGAAAAGGATAGGAAACTCTAGCATTGATATATCAATCATTTGTGTGCTAAAAATTAAAAATGGGTGAAGCAACTTTTTTCATAAAAGCAGCACTGGGGCAGTGAATCCATTTTTAGACTGAGATCAAAGCTTCCAACCTTGACTTTATGAGGAATTTTAGTGCAAAGCAATAAAGAATGATTTAAAAACTATTTTAATCCTGGCTACTTTTAACAATAGAAACCTATGTGAATTCCAAAAAGGGAGGAGTGTGTGTGTGTGTGTGTGTGTGTGTGTGTGTGTGTGTGTTAGAGAGGGGGGAGCGAGGAGCAGAGAGAGAGAGGGAGAGAGAGAGAGAGGGCAAATCCCTGTCTCCGAAGTGGCTATTTCTCAAGAACTCCAGACAAGTTAAACGTATGCTATTCCAAGTTTCACAGAAGATGATCAACGGTATAAATGCCTAAAGGATTCTCATAATTGCCAGAGGAAACTTCCAGCTGTGGGCAATTAAAGATCAGCATATTAACAAGGAGAATCTTCTACATGTGGGAGAAAAAGAAGCAAGTCAGGGAACTGCCAGCCTTAATGAGAACAGTGGTGTAATCAAACCTTTGACCCAGAGGAGACAGAAGAAAGTTGTGTTTGACCTGTCAGATGCATCTGAGTCTGAATCAAATGCCACGCAAACTCCAACATACTGAGTACCAGAATGGAGTGCTATAAATTTTCACAAGTCCAAAATATTTAAGAAATGTTTGCAGACGTAACCGGAATAGAAGTGTTTGGGGAAGAACAACTCTTGTGAGTGAGGAGATGGAGTTTCCTAAAATAAATGGTTTCCAAGCCTGGAGGACCTTAGGACAACATTTCCATGTCTCTTTTCTACAATGACATTCGCTATTAAAGGATACACCTTTTTGTGAGCCCATTTGTGCCTTTTCTTTCTTTCCAACTACTTATGAATGCAGTAAAAATCAAGACATATCATAATTCTAAGCGTTTCCATCCTTTAGCTGGTAGGCCAAATCAAAGTCTTAATTGTATGATATTGGAGAGGTTATCTGGATGAATATCCATGCATAGTTAGTGCTTTTCCATGTATAATTTCTCTGTGTTCAAGATTTGCTCATGCCACAGTTCATATCGGTAGATCTCTTAATTTGTCCATAAATAATGTCGCTATCTTATAGAGCCCCTCTCAGCTAAAGAGGAAATTAAGTTCAGAGACCTGTTCGATTTTCAATACAGTTTGGTGCGGTTGTTAAAATGTCTTTAAAATAATGTTTCTCAATCTAGGTTGAAATGTCATTTGTTTTCTGCCCTGGTCTGAGACATGGCAGATGTGGGAAAGCTGTGGGCACCAAAATAGTTTAGTGAAGCCAAGACTTCCTTGTGAAGCATCATACATCACAGCTGTGGTGTTCGGTGGTATTACTTTCTTCTCCGAGTTTTTAGGGTCTGGTAGCTGTCCCACATCTATTCCTGGTGCTCCAGTTTGTCACTTAGTCAAAAAATCTTTCAGGGGCAGCATTTGCAGCGTAGTGATGAGCGCAGCTGCCTTGCAAAGGGTCTTGACTATCTCCACTTAGTGTCTCAATGGAGTATTCTGTCCTCTCTTCTAAATGCCAGATCACATCACTCCAAACACAAAGGTCTCCATAGCAACCCACTGCTTTCATAGACACAGTCCCAGGAAAGTGAAAATTCACAGGGTTGTGGCACACCTCACAAGAACTTTCAAAGACCCAAGAGGCAGCTTACTCATTTTTATACTATTTTCTTTGGACAGGGTCTCACTATATAGCCTGGAACTCACTATGTAGAATAGGCTGCCCTCTGTTTTTATCTCTGACAATGTGCTGTGACTGCAGTCATGTGTGCTCCCACTTTTCCATTCTACTCCTTGTGAACTCCAATTCTATTGTTCATCTCACACTGTGATAAGCCTAACGGGTAGGGCCATTATCTGTGCACAAAACACCATAGCAAAAATAACAGGGTGCACATGGCATACCATGCCTAAATATGGCATTTGAAAAAGTAGAAGATCAGAAAGGCCTCTCTTGTGTTGTCTTCTGAAAGAGGTCATGAAGAATTCTCCACGCTTCCTCAAAGGCAGTGGTTCTCAACCTGTGGGTCATGCATGACCCCTGAGGGGATTGAATGACTGTTTCATAGAGGTTGCCTAAGACCATCAGAGAACTCAGATATTAATATGACTCATAAGGGCAGCAAATTTACAGTTATGAAGTAGTAACAAAAATAATTTTATGGTTGGGGGGGGTCACCATAACATGAGGAACTGTATTAAAGGATCACAACATTGAGAAAGTTAAGAACCATGGCTCTAAAGTCAGCCATAGACCTTCACTCTAAAGTAACTGTTACAATAGCCATAAGAAAGGATAACTATAGAAAGAGAAGGAATCATACTGTTTGTTGAAACAGTACCCCATCTCCAGTTTATTAGCATTGCCATTAACATTACCTCCTCTTATCAAATCATATCTGCATGTCTAGCACAATAATAGCTTTCCTGCTTCTTTGGGTCTTTAGTTCTGAAGGTTCCCATGTCATCTAAAGTTTACCCTAAATAAATGTGTTTGCTTTTCTCTCATTAATCAGTCTCCTGCAAGGTTATCCATGAACCTAACAATGATTGAGGGAAGAAAAATCTTCTCCCAAGAGAAGTTTTTACACAGTAGCCTTTAATGTGGTACATGAAGCTCAAATAATGTACCTGAAACTGTCCCACAGTTTCACGAACTGGGCTCTGTCTCAACCGAAGGGAGAAAGGAGACCTGAAACACAGAGTTCAAGAACAAAAGGACACGAAGTCAAGTTGAGCGTTTCCAATCAAGGCTTACCACTTTACTTTTGGGTTTCAGAATTTATGTGTGAGAGCCAAACTGGACCTCTAGGTTACAATGACATTTGCATAACATAAACATTGAGAAGTCAGGGAAGAGTCAGGAGGGAGTCAGGAGGGAGTCACCAAGGGCTCAGATGTCCTCAGGCAATAGGTGTTGTCACTTCTTTCAGAGATAAGTCTGCAGAAGGTCTTTCCGCTTAATTCCCTAGGTGACCCCCTGGGGCGGAAGCTGCCAAAGGCCTGAGGCTGAACTGGGCATGGGAGGCAACGCTACCAAGTTTTCTTCTGACTCGGTCCCACCTCAACCTCCATCACACTCCCAGATAGTCTGCAAGCACAAGACCTTTCTCAGGCAGTTATTATTGGCCTCTGTCCTAGCATAGTGATGGTAATAGCGATGATGTTGGTATCTTTGTGTTTGTGAGTGTGTGTGTGTGCATGTGCCTGTGTGTGTGTGTGTGTGTCTGTGTGTGTGTAATATTTTTCCAATGTCATGCCTACGTTGAGAAAGATGTTATTTTGAACCTTCATGTTCTACCTGACACTTAGTGTCCATGCCAGAACAGTAAAAGTTCCCAGGGCAGGACACATTTGTGGGAGACAAATACAAGAAATATTCTTCCTTCTCAAAACACAAAATTAGGGTAACTTGCGTTGGATGCCCTCAGCCAACTTTGACACACAGGCATTCAATACCTTGCTCTCTCTTCCATTATACATCTTGCATCTTCATCTCTGTTTTAGAATCCCTTGATTATCTGATCCAAGGTCAACTGCTCCTTTCTTAGGATCCACCAGAGCATTTCCCTGTAGCTGTTTGTTTGTTCCTGTGTATGCATAGGCGTGTGAACTCATACCATAGCATGCATCATGAGAGCAAAGGACAACTTCTGGGGAAGTCCATTCTCACCTTTGTCTTAGTTTAAGGTAGTGTCTCTTTTGTTGCTTCTTAACACACTCTGTATTCAAACCTAGCTGGCCTGTGAGCTTCTTGTTGATCCTTTTGTCTCTGCCTCCTTTCTTTCTTTTTGTTTTTAAATTTAATTAAATTTAATATTTTTACTTATTCATTTTACATCCTGTTCATTGCCCCTCTCTCAGTCACCCTCTTCCATAATCCTTCCCCTACACGCTCCCCTTCTCCTTTGAGCAGGTGCCCCCCCTCCAATATTTCCACACCCTAGCACTTCAAGTCTCTGTGACTTGCCTCTTTTCTAGATGTAGCAGTGATGTGCCCCCATTGCATATAGCTTTGTTCATGGGTTCTGATGACTAAACTCAGGTCATTACACTTGAGCAGTGTCTTAGTTAGGGTTTCATTGCTGTGAAGAGCCACCATGACCACAGCAACTCTTCTTATAAAGAAAAACATTTCATTGGGGCTGGCTTACAGTTCAAAGGTTTAGTCCATTATCATCATGGCAGGAAGCATGGTGGTATACCGACAGACATAGTGCTGGGGAGGTAGCTGAAAGTTCTACATCTGGATATGCAGGGAGGCAGCCGGAAGAGAAAGTGAGCCACTAGTTCTGGCTTGAGCTTCTGAAACCTCAAAGCCCGCCCCTCGGTGACACTTCCTCCAACTAGACCACACCTCTAACACTATTACTCCCTATGAGTCTATGGAGGCCATTTTCATTCAGACCACCAATAAGCAGCAAGATCCTTTTCCTGCTGAGCTTCTCCACTGCCCTTTCTCTCTAAGTTTTAAGCCACATAAAGAGAAGATTGGCATCCACGTGTCATTCACGTGTACAGCTGTTCCAGCTGCTGAGAGTACAGCTTTAGATCAGAAGTTCTGTCTCTGACTCTGTGAAACCATCAAGTCATGTGGAGTGTGAAGAAAGGCAGCCCTTACCAGCTAACGGAAGATGACATGGGGGGGGGGGTGGCTTATGAACCCTACGGTGGGAAACAAGGTCTTACTTGTAATTCCCAAATCTCCATGTCTGTAAGTCAGAGGCTCGTGACTACATTCTAAACTGCCGTGTGAAAAAGAAAACGTTACTCAGTTATGTAATTTCCTTATATTGTTTCAACTCACTGAGTACTACTGGGAGACATTTTCCCATTTTTAATGAAAAATGTCCTTTGTTGTTTATGCTTCCCTATGTAGAAATGATTATATGACAAGGAACTGTAATATATAATTTACTAGAAAAATTATTACCTGCTACTTGTTTTAAAAAAAAAATCAAGATATATACACCTACCACATATTGGCTTGTCATGGAAGCAAAATATAAAAGAAAATCATTGCTTATTTCATTATTTAAACCAATTATATTCTTTCGATAGCTAGAAACAGAACCTGAGGCCTCATTAATACTAAGCAAGCACTTTACTATTGAGCTAAACCCTCAGCCCCCAAATACATTACTACCAAAAGGAAAAGGGGTTCTTCATTTTATTTTATTTTGTTTTTTGTTTTTTGTTTTCTTTTTTTTTTGAAATAGTGTCTTACTGTATAAATCAGGCTGGCCTTCCACTCACAATCCTCCTGCCTGGCTCCCAAGTGTTGCAATTCTAGACATGTGACACCTGGAGCCAAATAGAAAAAATTGTTTTGTGGAATAATCACCTTTCTTGAGGTTCAGATCTATCCTATTATACCCACAGCACCATTTTCTATCACTTACTACATTATTATTATTATTATTATTATTATTATTATTATTATTATTATTATCATCATCATCATCATCATCATCATCATCATCATCATCATCATCATCATCATCATCATTATTTATTGTGGCTCTTGCCCTGGCACTTCTGTGGAGGTCGTAGCATAACTTTCAGGAGTTGATTCTCCCTTTTCCTGTGGATTCCAGAGACCAAACTCAGGTCCCAAGGCTTTGAGACTTGTCACACACTTTTAACCACTGAGCCATCTTTCCAATCCTCACAGCTTAATTTCTTATAATAAAAGCAACTAGTAGACATTTTAGTCAAAGGATTTGAGAAGAAAACATAGTTATATATACATATATATGTATATATATACATATATATTAAGACTTACAAAAATGTGTAACTACTCAGCCTCATCTTTAAAATGTCTTACATAATTCACCTCAGTTATTAGAAGGGAAAAATATTTGTAATTCACATTTGAGAATGAAAGTTGGCTTACTCATTTTCTTCCCATAGCAGTGACATCTTTTTAAGTCTCTTTATAAATGTAATGATTGCTTTATAACTTTTTTACAATTAGAAATAATTATCAGAAAGAGAATACTGTATTACTTTTTTCCTGAATGATAAAATTAACTAGAGAGTCAACACCTAATTCTTCCAGTTGGTTCTGATAATTGAGCAGATTCAAGAACCCCTGGTGAAGGAGAAGGGTGTGCTGGCTTCCTTACAATTAGAGAAGTCATTGTCCGCACATCTATCACAAGAAACAGATGATCGAGATGGAAGAAGAACAAGTTAATCCAACCAAAGTTACATGTACCATGGAGGCCTTCAGAAATAAAACCTCAAAGGCAGGCACACTATCGTGTTCATTGCCCTTTTTATATTCCTAGTATGCATATGGGAACTGAGTCTGACTTATCGTGGGTGTAGAGCTGAGAAGACAACTTCCTGGGAGTCAGTTCTCTCCTGCCAACCATGGGTTCCAGGGATCAACATGCAAATTGATTTGTGTCGTGCCTTTACCAGCTGAGCCATGCCATCGCTCCCAGGAAAACTATCGTTAAGGCTCAAATATGGTGAAAAATGGACGGTTAGGCTTGAAGAAAAGGATTTGACTGGGGCTAGATTCCAAGCAAGTCCTCTGGCCAGAGTCTTCCCAACCTTCCTGCATAGCCATCTGTCCTGAGCAAAGGGGATGTGACTTCTGGAATAGGGGTCATCTCACCTATTTTTGGCAAGCTTCTAGAAAGTCTATTCATGACTTAATCACACAGGAGAATAGAAAGGCAAATCCGAATATCTTTTCTCTTTTGCTTTTAAGCTGCTCTCACTCCCAGTTCAAAGCACTTTGGGGCAGTGTTTTCTGAGCTCTGATATCCTCTTATCGGACTATTTTTTATTATATCTAGATCTGATTTTATATCTTTTCCAAAGCCATGGGTCCTCTCTACAGCACCTCTCTTCCCTATAACCACCTCTATGTTCATGAACTTTCATATACTCTACCACTCCAACATTTGTGTCATCTGCCTCTAGTTTCTATAGCCTGCCTCTGGTTCTCCTGTCACAACTTGCCTCCCTCCATTCCATCTCCATTCTTTCCTTCCTTCCTCAATGCTCACCCTTATGTTTTTGGAATCTACTTCTCCTGCCTATGTACTCTCTATCCCACCTACAGTTCTTACACCCTCCTCTGAGGTCAATAATCACATCTCTTCTCTATTACCCATTCTTTTTAGTTCTGAATCTCAATAAAATATGGACACCTCTCACTCCCTATTGTAAATGCCTACACATAATTCTACTTCTCTTTGAGTATGTGTGATTTGATAAAAGGCTCTAGAACAGTAGTTCTCAATCTGTCGGTCACAGTCCCTTTGAAAAACCTTTTTCTCCAAAAAAAAAACAAAAAAACAAAAAAAAACATTACATTACAATTAATAACAATAGCAAAATTATGCTTATGAAGTATCAAGAAAAAAATTGTGGTTGGGGAGTCGCCACAACATGAGGAACTGGATTAAAGGGTTGAAATATTATGGAGGCTGAGAACCACTGTTATAGCCAAGTAGAAATGCTTATAGAAACAAAGCAATGAATCTACGGTTGAAGTTAAGACACATAAATGAGTTACTTTTAGTATGTTTCTTATGATCATGTAATTGTCTACTTATTAAGCTCTATGAATTTCTGTTTTTCAGTATTTATACTCTTTTTTGTTTGTTTTAAAAAATTATGGAACGCTTCATGAATTTGCGTGTCATCCTTGCGCAGGGGCCGTGCTAATCTTCTCTGTATCGTTCCAATTTTAGTATATGTGCTGCCAAAGTGAGCACAGTATTTATATTCTTGATGTTAAGGAAATAAAAAAACACCAAAGAAGGAGTGATTCTTCATGAATTAATATTATTTCCCAGTTAACACTCTCACTCAGGAGACAGACATCTGGAAGAACAGTATTTGGAGTAGAGTTTACAATGGTATTCAAACTATTTTTTAATTCCTTTTTTTATTATTATTATTGAGAGGACCAGATGCAAAGCATTGCAAATTGTTTGCCTAACTCAAACCATAGAGAGTATTATCTCTTTTCCATATGACAGCAGATTCAGAGGGAGGGTGTTGAGAATGGAGTAGCAGTAACAACTCTCGTTTGTGGGATAGTGGGCTGGCACAGCAGCTCTTCAGGGACCACAGAGGCATGCAGAAGTCCCTCTTTATGATAATTTTGTGTATTATTTTTCTAATGAGTTATACCATACCTCTCAGATTCCACTCATTAAAAGGCTATGTGTGGGCCCTCCACAATGAGAGACTGCTTTCACATATTTGATCAGTGAAACTTTTTGAAGAGGTAAGAAAGGCTCTGTGATTCTTATAGGAAAATTGGTTCCCAGAATACATGACTCTAAGGCCAGGTAGAAACTCCAGAAGGAAACATGACAAGAGGACACCCCGGTAGTGCTTTTTCTAAAACATCTTTTATGTTAAAGTGATTTCAACTCTGGGACAGAACTGAGAAATTTTTTTCACTATGGGGAGGCTTCCCTTGCTATCACTCTTTACTAACTTCAGATTCTGTCTCTGAACCATTTGACCACCAAGAAATGAAAAATCATAAGCTACAGCAAGTTTCAGGTGTAAGTGAACAGAATCTCATAAACTCACAAACCAAGTCTAGATAGTTTTGTTCATTTTGTTCAAATCTTATGAAATATAAAAAGAAGGTTATGACCTCCCCTTGGCCAGATCCATGCCATGGTGACTTTGCCTGGTTAGCCAGGAAGTTTATTCTCCCTATTTCTTGCCCATATTTTGTCTTAACAAATCTTGCCGTGTCTAACACTGTGCAAACAGGATATGACTATTGGGAACAATGTAAAAGCCAGACTTTGGGCCAATTCTGTACTGAAGACAATTGAAAACAAAACAAACACAAAAAAAGATTAAAAACAAACAAAAGCAAATATAACATAATTTTCGTAAATTTGACACATTATTGAAATTATTCACTTTGTTTTGTTTTTTCAAGACAGGGTTTCTCTGTGTAGATCAGGCTGGCCTAGAATTCCCTCTTGTAGACCAGGCTGGTTTTGATCTCAGAGATCCACCTGTCTCTGCCCGAGTTTTGGGATTAATGGTGTGTGGTACCATACCCTGCTTACATTATTAAAATTTACAGGAGTGGTGGATGAGCCCAAGAGGCACCAGAGGGTTATAAGGCAAACACAGGCAATAAATCTGATTTAAGTAGCCAACTAGTAGACTACATTGGGTCAGATCTCTCATAGTCCACTCATCCCAGACCTGTGATCTCTTAGTTTGGGCCTTAAATGGAAGCGGAACAAGGACTAATGTAAAACCTGAACAGTCAAATACTCAAGGTGACAAGACACTCAGAAACCTATACCTAATTCAATCATGAATATGGTTAAAAAATAATAGTTTTTGATCTTGAACAAAATGAGTTTTTATGTATTTAACCAATGAATATAACGCAGTGGTTCTCAGCCTGTGGATCCTGGCCCCTTTGCCAAACCTCTATCTCCAAAACTACTTACATGATGATTCATAACAGTAGCAAGATTGCAGTTATGAAGTAGCAACAAAACTCATTTTATGGTTGAGGGTCACCACAGAACGAGGAACTGTATTAAAGAGTTGGATCATTAGGACTGAGAATCATTGTTATAATGTGTTACATGGTACAATCCACATTAAAATGGCTTTTTAAAGCATAGCTAAAAGTTACCCTCGTTGACAGTTGTAAGAGCCAATACTTACCTGGGTATAGTGTCACACACCTTTAATCCCAGCACTTGAGAGGCAGAGGCGAGTGGATCTCAGTGAGTTCAAAGCCAGCCTGGTTCACAAAGTCAGTCCAGGATAGCCAGTACACTGTTACACAGAAAAGCATGTCTCATAATGAGCAAACAGCCAATGCTTAGATGTCTCCTCCTGAATGAAGCTGAGTCCAGGACCCAAGGCACTAATACCAGCATGGACTACAGTGTGCAGACCTACATGGTCCCAGACCCCTGCTTGTGGTCTTTGCAAACTCCTTTCAGATTAAGGTTCATGTTCTTCTGAATCAAGGAACCTAATCTCTAATCTCAGTTCTTTGGCCTTTAGTCTGTTTTGTTGTTGTTGTTGTTGTTGTTGTTGTTGTTGTTTGGTTTTTATTTTTTTATGTTTTATCTTTCCAATGTGATAACTATAGCCTGGAAAATGAAGAGCAGCCTAAGAGAGGATGAAAAGGATTGCCTGTACCTTACTGAGTCCATGCTTGAAAAATACATGTAAGTGTGCATTCCGTAGTGCTCCGTTTCAGACATCTGGAAAGGGTACAACTCCCCCCTGCCCCACCCCAGTGCAGACATTGCTAATTGATTACAGCATTCTTTCCAACCAAGCTCAGAAGCAGCCTGGCTTATAACCCTCAACACAGGACTCTAGCAGCCACTTCCATTAATTCACAGTTGGCGCAGGATATGGAGCCTTCCTAGCATTCTAGCCTATGTACCCCTCATGGAAAATGGAACCAAGGGAGAGCCTCAGCACACAGCCAGATGGGTTGCCAACATGTCTGAGATGCTATATTTATTGAACGAGGATCAAACTGCATATGCTGTTGAGAAAAACAGCTGCTGTTGAGATAAATGATATATTTTGAAGGAACAAAGTAAAGAAGAAAAAAAAACCAAATAGCAGGGTTGGGACTGCCATTTTTATGAACTGTGGTGCATAATACAAGCCAATTATAAAACACAAGTCATAAAGAACCTACAAACTGGTTATCGATTTTACTATCGCAGTTCCAGAAGTGTGCTGTACCATCATGGTTTGTCAAAGTTACACAGACAGTCAAGAGTCTTGATGCAAAACATGCTGACCTTAAAACATATGAGCTAGTTCAGTTCCATGGACAGAGGATAGACTTTTCTTTCTCCCTTTACAAAATCAATTCTTATGGTTTTTTTTTATTATTTTATATTTATTGTACATGTGTAGTGCTTTGCCTGCATTGCTGTATGTATACCATATATATGCCTGGTACCTGTAGAGACCAAAAAAGAGTATCTGATCCTTTGGAACTAGAGGCTGTGAGCCAACATGTGGGTGCTAGGAATCAAACCCAGATGTGTGAAAGTGCAGACAACTGAGCTATACCTCTAGTCTTAGAGAATCAATTCATTAATCTCTATCCAGACATTATAGTCAACATTGAAGCTATCTACCTGGTAAGAAATAATCCTTGAGGAAAGTAGAGTTGGCTGAAATCCTCTACCATTTTGATTGGAATCCATTTAGTTATAAAGAGCTACGTCTCCAGATGCTACCAGGCATGGCTAAATGTGATGCCTGTTCTCATTGATCCCTAGCAATATTGTTATTGTCAATTCCCCAAACAGAATGTGACCAAGGAAAAGACCTTCAGAGAGCCCATTGCTGCTGGTCAAAATAGAATCAATCTGTTCATTTGTGCAAGTGTCTTACTGATCAGGTCTCCTGAGTAGATGCTTCCATCTTCAGCTTCAATGAGAATGTGGCCTTTACGTATCAGCCAGGACATCTGCACTCTTCTCAGAATGGCTGCAAGAGTCAGCAATTTGATAGTGGCCTAGAAACTAGAGCTTGGATGTCTACAAGTGAGAAGTCAATGGAGCTGGGCTGTGGTGGTGCACACCTTTAATCCTAGCACTTGGGAGGAAGAGGCAGGAAGATTTCTGAGTTTGAGCCCAGCCTGGTCTACAGAGTGAGTTCCAGGACAGCCAAGGCTACACAAAGAAAAAGAAACCCTGTCTTGAAAAAGAACAACAACAACAAAAGTCAATGGAAATGTCCTGATGGGAATGAGGCCCCATTGGGATAAAAGGGTAGGCAGGCAGGCATCATACATCATAGCATCACATGTGGGTTCCTCTTTTATCTCATCCAGCACTGAACCAAAATGAGAGCAAAGTTGGGGAAACCCAGTAATGAGCCTGAACCTCAACTTCCATCACTTTAAATCTGAGCAACAGAACTCTCACCTTGGAAGATTGCCTGAGGATGCCATAAGGTAATATATAGCGAGCTCCTCAAGGGCTACACCTTAATGAACATTCCTATTCTTCTACTCTGAGGGATCTATATCTGCAGGGCAGAGTGGCACTTGGAATACAAATGGCCTCTGATCTAAACTTCCTATTAGAATGCTTTTCTGTTTTATGTAGGAGAAAACATAGAGCAAAATGGCTTAAATATAAATTTATAAGTACTTCACCCCAAAACTTCAGAAGCACATTGTTTTCTAGCAAGGTCTGAACAACTAATGTCACTGGGAAAGAGCTCTCTGCATCTCCCTTCTACTTTCCTGACTACAGGTTTATTCTAGAGACTTCATGAGAAAGGTAATAGCAAGGCCACATTGCACAGCAAGCAGCAAAAGCCAAAGCCTTTGGGGCACATTTCATGTCACTCCATATCGTCTAAGGAGGGAAGAGCAGCTATTTTTAGCTTATACTCCATGCCTGCAATTTAAACACAGTACACAGGGCAGTGAGAGAGGCTGTGCTGTCAGACCACATCATTGGTTGGTTTCAGGAAGATAAAGAGGTATAGCAACCCAAGGGATCAAAGTGTCATTCCCCAAGAGGGAGAGAAATGGATGTGAGACTGTCAGTTGTCTATTGGAAAGGATAGTCTCCGAGGGCTAGCTACAGGTCTGTAAGAACACATTTTTGTTATAAGACAGTGAGGTCTGAGTTGGTTTGTCACAGAAAGTTATTGTGGCTAACTGTGACGGTTTAAACTCGCTTGGTGGATGGAAGTGGCACTATTAGGAGGTGTGGCCTTGTTGGACTAGGGGTGTCCTTGTTGACCTGTGTAGGCAGGCTTTAAAGTCTCCTCCTATACTCAGGTTCCACCTCAGTACAAAAAAAGACCCTCTCCTGGCTACCTGTAGAGGAATCTCCTGGCTACCTTCAGGTCAAAATGTAGAACTCTCAGCTCCTTCTCCAGCATTATATCTACCTGCAGGCTGCCACGCTTCCTGCCATGATGGTAATGGGCTGAACCTCTGAAACTATAAGCCAACCCCAAATAAATGTCATTGTTTGAGGGATGTGGTGATGACTCTAGAGCCAGGTATGATTGCACATAACTGTGCGAACTCATGAGGCTGAGGCAGGAGGACTGCTGAAAAATCAAGGGCAGCCTGGGCTATGTAGCAGTACACTTTTTCCAAAGAGCAAAACAAGATGAATCAAAACACATGGTGAACTCTTTAAAACAAAGAAGAAAAACTAATAAAAAGGAGAGGATTATGATAGACAGGGAGAATGATTGGTGACTTAAAATCCAATTTTACTCACACTGAATATAATTTGGAAATATCTTCAGATAAGAGCAGCAGAAATGACTCAGTGAGGAATGTGCATGTGCACAAGCATGAAGACCTGGATTCTCATCCTCAGCCCTCACATGGAAGCCAGGTGTGATAGATAGCATGTGTCTATAACCCTAGTGCTGGAGGATGGTGGAAATCCCCCAGCTGAACCTGGGAGCTCCCTGCCTGTCTAGCCTAGGTGAGAGGAACCTCAGGTTTTGTGAGAGACCATGTCTCAAAAGTAAAGGAAGTGTCAATAGGGGAAGACGCCTGATATCAACTGCTGGCCTCCACAGGCACAGACATAATTGAGC
This sequence comes from Mastomys coucha, assembly GCF_008632895.1. Taxonomy (NCBI): domain Eukaryota; kingdom Metazoa; phylum Chordata; class Mammalia; order Rodentia; family Muridae; genus Mastomys; species Mastomys coucha. Next base: position 43,749,141 of record NW_022196895.1, on the reverse strand, counting down.
ACCTTCTACATACACACCTACATGCACACATGCACACACACACATGTGTACTTCATACACAAGCACACACAAACACAAATATAAGCATGAATTTTTATACAAACACACACACACACACACACACACACACACACACACACACACACACACACAAACATACACATGGACCAAAAAGAAAGAAAATGAAATGAAACATTTCAAAGTGAGGATCTCCAATTGAAGCCCAGAAGACTATAATATAGACCCACAACCTATACAATAGTAGGGTCAGCATTCTGTCCTTTTGTTTAATTTTGATACTGGAGATTGAAATGAGGCTCTCACATGCACTAAGCATACATTTTATCCCTAGGCTGAATTCCCTGGCCCCTCTATCAGGTTTATTTCACATCTTGAGAATCTTTACCCTGACCATGATCTTTTGACTTTGGCGAGTTTCTACACAGACAATGTCTATATACTAAGGACAGCACCTTCACCTGAACAATCTGAAAAGCCAGGAATGAGATTCTTCTGAGAAGCTTCTCAAGGATGGAAACCCAGCATACTGTAAGTTATAGATTATCCCACCACTTCTGTCAGACTAAAATTCCCTGGGCTGCTACTCCCTCAATAGAAAACAGAATGCAACCTCTGTACCCCTCAATTCACAATGCAAATGGAGGGACAGTTCTGAGTATTGGATGCCCCAGATAGGACCATCCAAACTCATGTCATGTATGAGACTTAGTCTTTTGTTGGCCAGGAAACTAGCTGAGTCCGTGATGTTGCTGAGTTTTCTGTGGGTTTCAACAGTGTCTTAATCTTCTATTGCTGTGAAGAAACACCAGGACTTTGGCAACCCTTATAAAAAAGATTTGAGTAGAGTTGGCTTACAATTAAGATGCTTAGTCTGTTATCATGGAAGAAAGCAGGGTGGCAGACATCGTGTTGAAGAGGTAACTGAGGGTTCTATATCCTCAAAGCCTATCCTAAATGACACACTTCCTCCAACAAGGTCCCACTAGGCCACACTTTGTAATAGTGTCACTCTCTAATGGCCTATGGGGACCATTTTCATTGAAACCTCCATAAACAGTATAGGAAACTCTTGACAGCTGAAGTCATTTTGTGCCATAAATCAGCCCACAAATCCTGGAAGGAAAGGGTTCCATTTTATCATCGCAGCATCGTATTTGACCCCAGAGACTTCCCTGAAGTAGGCTAAATCCCATTATTCCTCAGGTCTCCAGCCTTAGCCCTCTCCCTCTATCTGCACTGTCTCAAGATGATTTCATCCTCTTCCACAGTTTAAAATATCATCTTCATCTCAATGTTTTCAATGTCTATCTGATGTCACTAATCTGCCATGAAATGTGTACCCAATTGCCTACTTAACAGTCCTATTTATGTGTCTTTTGGTTAACTAAAAGTCTATGTATCTTGAATAAAACCCTAATTCTACCACTTCACTCTCTCCTCTCTCCCAACTTAATCTATGTCAGAAAACCCATCCCATTGAACTAGTGCCTTAAACATCAAATTAGCCTTCAGTTTTGATGTCTCTTCCCTTTATCTCAGGATATCAGCAAATCCTACTGAATTTATATGGAAAGTATACCAAAAAATTTGCCACTTACATTGCCATTACTCTTATGAAAGTCAGACTCACTCCCTACCTGTGCTTCCTTTTCCCATTCCCCCATCAGCATCTGATAAATCATTGTAATTAATACCACAGGATTATGATCTATGTAAGGTAAATGTATTCATTTCCCTTTTGTTTGCTTTAATTTTTTGAGACAGGTCTCATATACCCTAGTCTGGGTTTGAACTTACTAAAATGTCAAGAATAACCTTGAACTGCTGATCCTCCTACCTCCATGTTTTAATCAGGATTTTTATTCCTGAACAAAACATCATGACCAAGAAGCAAGTTGAGGAGGAAAGGCTGTATTCAGCTTACATTTCCACATTGCTGTTCATCACCAAAGGAAGTCAGGACTGGAACTCACACAGGGTAGGAACTTGAAGGCAGGAGCTGATGCAGAGGCCATGGAGGGTGCTGCTTACTGGATTGCTTCCCCTGGCTTGCTCAGCTTGCTTTCTTATAGAATCTGGGACTACCAGCCCAGGGATGGCACCACCCACAATGGGGTAGGCTCTCCCCCGAATGATCACTAATTGAGAAAATGCCTTACAGCTGGATCTTTTGGAGGCACTTCCTCAAGGGAGGCTCATTTCTCTATGATAACTCCAACTTGTATCAAGTTGACACAAAACCAGTCAGTACACTCCATCTTCCATATGTTGAGGTTACAGACATTTGCTATCATATGAAGTGCTGGAACATAGTCCAAGAATGGACTCCTGTGAGAATTCTGAGTGCTTGTAAGAAAACAGAACAAGATGTCAGTTTCTTCAAAACACTGTTTTGAACTGTTTTCTGAATAAGGGTTTTTTTTTTTTTTTTTGCTTTTTTTTGCGTTTTCTTTTTCTTTTTTGTTTTTGTTTTTTTTGTTGTTGTTGTTTTTTGTTTGTTTTTTTGTTTGTTTCATTTTGTTTTGCTCCTCCAAGATGTACTGGATAGAAATAGTTGTTAGTCATATGCCTCTATGCATAAAACATATTTTTACCATGTGTGGCTTGTCCTCCTGATAGTACAGTTTTCTCAGGAGACTCTTCTTAATGCTCAGGGTATAAATTGTCTGATTGTCTGACTAAAGTTTGCTATTACCTCATTTTTAGATTCCATTTTCCCAAGTTCACACTGCCAATGAGAGCTGTAAAAAGCCCAGCTCCAAATAGAATTCAAACTCCAACACAGCATGGAGCCTAAGAGTGATGTGGGCTTCCATAATTTCTCCCTAATCTTGGCCTCACTGTCTTCTCTGTCTTGCTCATGGTCTATGTCCATTGGCTTTCTATCTGTTGCTGAGCAGGTCAAGCTCGGATATTCCTCCACCTTTTTCAAGCCTCTGCTTAAACATTGCCTTGGTAGAGAGGCTTTCTCTAATCTCCCTGGACAAGACCTCAAGGCCTACCTAGTGCTATCATTATGCCTTCTTTGGATTCGACATTACTCTTCCATTTTGATTTTTTTTTCCTGTTAGCTTTGTTACTTTTGGTTTGATGATAGAACTTGGGTCTTTATTCTTAGCTAAATACAAGATCTGTCATTTTTTGTTGCTTTGCTTTTTTTTTTTCCTTAACAGAATAAAAGTTCCAAGAAAGCAACTACTTGGTTAGTATATAATACCTTCTCAAAGAATAATTGGTGAATCATTTAGTGAATCCATTTCAGCAATTTTTAAAATACTATCCAGAGGGCCCGGGAGATTTTCTGAGACTTTTCACTGGCAGCAAGCCAGAGAGGATGCAGGTAGCAGAGAGACATAGCTATGACCTTTCAGAATTTGGAGTTTTCCATGGATTCAACTAGAATATTTTTACTTTCATCTGCTTATGCAATGGCATTTGTGTAAGATTTTTTTCTTGCTAAAACGCTTATGCCATTAAATGTTCCTAACAACCAGTATTGCCTTTCTAGCCTCTCACTGGATCCAGGAACTACTGTCCTGTGGTTTCAAAGTGTTTTCACATTGTACCAACACCAAAGTCCAGCCTGCCCCAAAAGGGCACACACCATTTTCACAATATCTAGTGCATCCCAAACATCCCAATGCAGCTGTTGTTTTCAGTCTTACTAAACAATGAAATTGTATTTTTTTTCTATCATGAAAAGCAACATGTCAGTCTTTGTGGTTTGATCCCAAATCTACTGTAGAAGTTCATTTTAAATGACATGACGACTGTTCTGAATATCAGAGTTCACTATTTACTTCTGGTTTTCTAAGCAAATCATTAAGACTAATGGAAGAAAGCAAATGAGATTGTCTTCACATTTAATATCTTTCTCTGCAACTCAAACTGTCAGGCAACAGAAAAACCCTAGCTACCAATGCAGAATAAATGTCAATGAGATTGTTAATTATAACACTTGTTTTTATAAGCCAATATATAAGGATTAACTACAAAGTATTAACTTTAGTTTAACACATAAAGTAATTTATAACATAATCGAATAAAATGTATGTCCTCTGATTTGTTATAATTTGAAGTCTTAAAGAAGTTTAATCCAATAGGAAAGGGGTTAAATAATCATTTTCTGGCTATAAAAAAAGCTTAAAGTTATTTAATTTCTAAGTACAACAAATAATAGTAATAAATGCCACAAATCTCATTCTGCACAGAGCACATGTAAACAGTGTTGGAATCTGGAAGTCCCAGTCTATGAGGAGCCAAACCCTCACAGTTCTAAACGCACTATATTTAATGTTGACATAGAAGGGGCTCCAATAAACATATGAATAAAATTGTAATAAACAGATAAGCAGCATGCTATACAGACAATATTGAAGAACATAGGGGAAAGTTTCAATAGAGTGAAGTCCACCTCCTGAGAAGTTATACTCTCCTCCAGCCCCATCTGTAATCAAAATGCCCATGGGAAGACCATTTTCCATTTCAACTTCTCTATCTATAATTTAAATGCATGCTAGACATTTCTGCTATCTTTTCAGTCATCTCTTCCCTTATTTAATTTTCAATAAAAAATTAACCACTGATCTGATTCTCTGTGCTGGTCTAGATATAATCCCTTAAATAACCCCAGTGCTCATCCCTGGAAGATGCATTTCTGTGAGCTGATCACAGCTATTGGTTTAAAACGGACATAAATCCCAAATAAACCCAATGAGCCATGAGGACACAACAGCCAGAGCCTATGATATCTCTTTTACCATAATCAGACCTAAAGCCTTCTCTTCCTCGAGAGAACATGGAGTAAGGACAGAAAAGAGCAACTACTACAGTCAATGTTACCAATACCAAGTCAAACTGAAGACAAAGATGAAACTGACCTACTAAAGAGCACCTAGAAAGAAATCAAAGCTGAAGCCTGGATATTTGAAAACTTGAGCCTCTGTTTGTAATTAGGTCTAATATGAGTACAACTTAACTGTTGACTTCTTGGTTACTGAGATAATAGAATTCTGCGGACTGAGATAATTTTAGTTGTGGAGTTTTTTTCTGGCTTACATCTGCATTGACAGAAATCGATGGTTATTGAACAGGAGTCTGTATCCTCTCCCTCTTCTTCTTTCACTCGGTTTGAGTCTCAGCCTTGCCCTATACCAGAAGCAAAAGCCGATGCTCACTCCAAGTCTCCAGCCAGGGACAAGAACTGAGCTGAGTGCATAGTTTAGGAGAAATTTCATTTCAATCCATTATTTCTTGCCAAAGGTTGATTTAAGGGAGTCACAAGAAGATTTTTTTTTTTTTTTGGGTTGGGGACAAGACTAAGTCTTAAGAAAATAAATTTATATTTTCTTGAGAGGTATCGAACTCCTGGAGAAAGATAGCTATCCAAGACTTTGGGGCAACCTAGCAGGAAAGCTGAGTGTAGACAGATTTTAAAAAGGAAAAACGTAGTGTCTGTGATTATGTCACTGAACTGCTGAGTCAGCTAACCCTGTGGTACCCTATTCCTGGTCTTCTTGGTTGTGACCATAAGTCACTTTGACCTTTCAGTCATAAGTGGTGGCTCTTTGATTGATAATTAAAAGCATCCAAACCAATGCACCATGCCTGTTCTCAAATATTTAAAGTTAAAACCTGGCAGTACATTGAAATTGTTAAAGTAGTTTTAAAATTATTGCCTCATTACTGAAAAACAAATTTTATTAGGATGGGAATTTCCAATAATTATTTTCATAGATAATTAAAAAAGATCACTTGAGAATTTTCCTGATATTTGAACCTATTAGTATTCCCTGAACAAAAAATAATAAAAGGATAAGCAGTATTTAAATGTATTTATTTCTTATCACCTACAAGTAAATGCTAGAATAGATGTTAGGAATATAACAAAATTTCAAAATAAGAAGAAAAATGTCACCAACAACTCATGTTCAGAAATTCTAAGGCTCCCTGGGTACTTTTTAATTATCACCTGAGGTAAGTCTTTATTTTGTGTTTAGTAAGAAATTAAAACTAACAGTCACCTTAGAGACACTTAGCTTGACACAGTTCACTTAGAGGAAAGCAAGACGATCAAGTTGGCATTCATATCTGGAATGAAATAGCATTGCTATCATTGAATTTTCTTTTGTAACATTAATCTTGGTTTTTTAATTTTTATTTGTTAAACAACATGGCGACTGTAAAGGTTGCCTAGCGCAAGTGTGGTGCAGTTAAGCTTCATCGACCAGTGTGCCTTGGGCCTCCTCTCCAGTCTCGTTACCATGTGATTGTGTTCCTTGCAGGCAAAAGCTGCATCTAATGTTACTCTGCCAACCACTCACATCATGCAGAAATGAGGAACCACACACTGTACAGGGTTATAGTGGGGATAATGTAATAGCTTAAGCCTCAGTGTTTTGAATAGAATAGGAGGGAAAAAAAACCTCCAAAATTGATGTGTTCGTACAGAATGGGTCATGTGGATGAGTACATATCCATCTGTACAGCATACATGACACCATCTTGTGACAAATACATCTACTCTTTGTATCAACTTCCATTCCTTTCTGAACTGTCCGTTAGGCCGTTTTTTGTTTTTTTTTTTTTTTTAAGGAGCCCAGTTTCTTACTTCCCAGAAACTCTGGGTTGGTTGTGAGATTGCCTCACAGCTATGATGAAACTTTCAGATCCCCATGCTTAGAGTATCAGGGTCTTCACAAACATTACAGCAATATATGATCATAACAAATATTTAACAGAGTAGCAGTTCATACATAATAGTTAATGCACAGCTTTAACTAAATGTTACTTATTATTTAAAATGCTTGGGACCTAAATTCGAAATATTCTGAATAAATTAACGTGAACCCAAAATCTACAATTCTGTTTTTTTTTCCACACTTGTTTTATTAAACATGACTTTGATTTCTGGCACCTGAGAGCTAAGCAGTTGTCAGAAAGCACTACTGGGGCCCTCTATCTTATAATGCATTATTATTCACAAAAAGCTCATAGTATGTAACATACTGGGCAAATAAGAGAGATAATTTTCACATTCTAAAAAACAAATATATAAAATATGTATTAATAGCATGTTTCCTTATATTAAAAGTATAAACATAAATACAATAAATTTCCATAAGAAAGACCTATATTCTATATGTTTTGCTTTTTGAGAGTCTCATTGTATATCAAAACTGGCCTTGAACACATGATCCTCCTACATCAGCCTTTCAAGTTGTGAGTTTATAGATGGGTATCAACACACCTGGCTAGTGCTCATTTATCATAAATACAAATCAAGTATAAATAGACATATAAGTGTTTTCAAATGGAGGCAGTTTTCAAGTCCTGCTAATATTCCAATTGGTAAAATGACATAGCATCAGGAGGCCATGATTGACTCACAAGGGAAAACATGAATGAGTCCTTCCTGGTGCCTCACATCCATCTCCACTTTCTTGTGCAACAAACACTGAAAATATAATTATTTCAGAAATGTTCAACTGTACCATATGTCTTTAACTACAATCAGTATGGTGTACAACAGACACTTTGATCTTCCTCTTCCTATTTAACTGAAATTTGTATTCATCTTTAATTGTGGAAGCCAGGTCAGCTGCCATTTAGATCTGAAACATCCCCAGATGCTCAGATCCTGAAGGTTTGGTCCCCACGGTGACTCTATTGGGAGATGAGGGACCCACTAGAAGGTGGGGCCTAATAAGAGGTCCCTAGGTCATCAGCTGCATGTCATCTAATTGGGACTGGGGCACCTCAGTCTATTCCTTTTCTCATTTTTGCTGCCACAGCAGACTGTATGGAGTTTGCTCTCCTACAATCCCAGTACCATCACAATAACCACATAGACAAGGCCCTTAAAAATGAGGATTTGTATCCAAGAGAAGGGAACCTCCAAAACTGGGCCAAAAGATCTTCCCAGTGGCTGGACTAGGAACAATGCTTTCAATAGCTCATTCTCTTCATTCCTCCATCAGGTGGTGGTAGTGGTGGGCACAGAACTGTGACAATTAAGTTAATCGGATACCGCAGCTGAAGTGAGTTAGGTCTGGGCCCTGACTAAAGAGGATTGCTTCAGAAATGAAACTGAATTTTTACTAGAAAGATTATCTAAATGGATATTGTGTAGCAACAGATGGGGATTTCCACAATTCTATTTTAAAACAACAGGAACACTTAAAAAAAATAGCACAGGGTCAACTAGTATCATAAGACTTGTACAATGACTGGGTGCTGTTCAGTATTGAAAGCATGCTGTCCTGTTAACAGATGACCTTTTATTTGAAAGAGCCCAGCTTCCCTAACCACCTTTAGAGAATAAGTCAGCTAGCTCTGTTTTACAACAGATATGGTGTCCTGGAACTGGGTTCTCTGAGTCACTAAGCTGAAACCAAAGATGCCACCAGGACACAGAGAGCACTGCTTTGCAAGCTGCACTGAGCTCAGACCCAAGCATAGACCCTGAGTCTGAAAAGCATCAGACCTTTGCAAAGCACTGAATGTGTGTGAGCGCCCTTTGTACCACACATTTCAAAATGGCTGGGAAGGGTGAAAGGAGATAACGTACTTTCAAAGCTACAAAGGCAAGACCAAGTTGCTTCACAAGGATTGGTACATTCTAGATTTGGTACTTCTAATACTAATAAGTTCTGAAACAACCCAATCCAATAATACAGAGAGAGAGAGAGAGAGAGAGAGAGAGAGAG
>NW_022196895.1:43697644-43740402 GCF_008632895.1 Mastomys coucha | reverse complement strand
AGAGAGAGAGAGGCAGAGACAGAGACAGAGACAGAGTCACACCCAGGCACACACACAATTTAAGACTAATTTCCACAGGGCAGGATACAGAACTGATGGCACAGAGACAATGTGAAAAGACATATCACAAAGATTACCATGGTGACCCAACACCTGCAATGGTAGCACTTCAGAGGAGGCAGTAGAAAAGAAATGAGTTCAAAGCCATCTAGAGCTAAAGTGAATTCCAAGCTAGTTTGAGATGAATGGGAGAAGTAGTTTTTCCAGGATAAGAGCAAACTAATTGGTTATCCAATATCAAATGGTCACCCTGGAAGACATACATACAAGTAACATTACAGACTGAGCAGATTAAACTTATGTTTAGATACCTCGATAGATAGGTGATAGATACATAGATACATAAATATGTAGATAGATACAGATAGATAGACAGACAGACAGGTAGATAAACAGATGGACAGATGCAGATAGATAGATAGATAGATAATAGATAGATAGATAGATAGATAGATAGATAGATAGATAGATAGATAGATAGAAATATGACCACAATTAAAGTAAACAAATCATAAATTTGAAATTGAGTAGGGAGAGGTTATGATACTTGGTAGAGTATAGAGACAGGAAAAACGGTGTAATTAAATTTTAAATTCATTTTTTGAAAAAAAATTGACAAAAAAAAAAGAAGCAATGATTATGAGTAAAGTTTAGCAGTAAAGTGTTAGCCTAGTCTGTGCCAAGTCAGGAGTTCAATCCCAGGCAACCTGAGAGGGGAAGGGCAATTAAATGAGGAGCCCCTATAATCTTGAGGCTCTTTTGTGCTACCTCTTTGCATCACCCGATTTCCATCGCAGGTGAATCCCTCCTTCTCTGAGATCGTCATCTTGCTCACCACTGAGTTCAACAGGCATGCAGTCCAGGAGACTCACTCTTGGTATTTTCACTTTCTCCTTGTCCGAAATGATTTTAACTCTGTAAGTTTTAATTTCTTTCTCTCAACATGATAGAATTGATAATTGCTATCTTTCAGCCTCCTCTGACTCTACCAAAGAGGTCTGGTGATGGTATGAATGTGCATGTTCTTTCTGAAGTGTTTTGCACTCCATGGATGAAAGGTGTCCCATGAGTTCAAAGCATTCCTGTCATTATTTGTCCAGTATTCAGTACAATCAGAGCAATTTGGCAACAGCTTTTTTTCTCCTTGGCAAAAGAAAAGGCTGATTGCCCTGATGGTAGTGAGGGAGAATTGATTGCCCTGATGGTAGTGAGGGAGAATTAAGTTCTATTTATTCAAGGTTAAGGTCACTAGCAATGTGCAATAAGAAGTTCTTTGTTTTATGAATAAAAAGCGCTTCTGATTTATACCCTCTTCAGCAGAGGAGCAAATATTCATTGTTAAAATTCTTTAAATACCTTTGCCCACAATGTTATAAGCAAACTTTCTTGAGTTACAAATTTACGATCCGTATTATTTATTTCACAGTCATGAAATCTTTACTCTCCCATCAAACTGATGCAGATTTTGATATTCACTGTGAATTATATCTTCCTGAGTCATTCACTGAGTAGGGATTTATTTGTTGTTTCAAATGCTGCAGTGAGTGACACCCATTACTCAGTGAAGAGACACCAGAAGTCACTAAAATGACTGACCAGCAATTCTGGAACATTAATTTGTACTGCAAAATCAAGCAGAAACTGGTCCTTGCCGTGTGCGCTGTCTCACTCACACCCTACAGGTGTGTCCAAGAACTCCTTAATGTTGTCTGTAATGAGACTCTGCTACTCACTGCCAGGCACTTAGTTTCCATTTGCCCCAGACACAAAGTCTTTGCCCACATTAAAATAATGATGATGGTGGTGGTGGTGGTGATGAAACTTTATCATTGATTAGGAGTAGTTCATGATTGATTATTTAACATATATTGTTTTGCCTTTCTGTTTGATTTAATTTTGTTCTAAATATTTTTTATTTTCTTCATACCTACCTATTTATTCAACACAAGGTCTTCTTCCCTTCTTAAAAAATGGTGCCTACCTCACATCTAGAAAGATTCTTCTACTTCATTGGGGTTTGTTTTGCACTTTAGGAATTGGACTCCATCCACACACAAATCTGCAAATTCCCTTGCATGTGAGCTGCTGGCCTATGCTCACGCATGCACTACCAGTAGACCAGTCAGTTAAAAGGATCTCTAAGGATAATGTGAACTAACTTCTGCATTGTCTAAAAGAGACCAGCTAGACATGGCACAGTTTCCATTTCACAACCTGGAAAGCTGTGTTCATGACTTTGCCTACTTAAAATTACAACAGAAACAACAGGACAACTGCTCCCTGCAGCCAGGAGAAAAAGTTCTTCTGACCGAGTGCTCCGGCAGTGGTTCTCAACCTGTGAGTCGTGACCCCTTTAGGGAGTGGAACAATTCTTCCACTGGGATTGAATATCAGATATTTACACTACAATTCAAAACAGTAGCAAAGCTACAGTTGTGAAGTAGCAAGAAAAATAATTTTATGGTTGAGGGGAATCACCACAACTTGAGGAACTGTATTACAGGGTCGCAATTGGAAGGTTGAGGGCCACTGTTCTGAAGGATCCACCAGAAACCTAAGTCTTCAGGACTCCGTGCTTTCACTTTGTAGCCCACCAAAGACTAATTTAGTGTACAAGTCCTCCACCTATGGAGTACATAAACTTCCTTCTCTTCAAAATTTACAAATGTCTTTTTCATAATTAAAATCATGACTTATCTTGTGGGAGGACTGATCTTGTTATTGTAGCAACCAAATGGGAGGCCATGAGCACTGACAGTTAAGCCATTATCTCTAATTCTGAAAGTCATGATAAGAATCTTGAAGTGTAAGGGTTAAAGGTTTATTACACCTGCTCATACTTGAGTCTAGTCAACTTAACACTAGAATGTAGAGTAGGTTTGTTAGTAATTTGGCTCATTTTTCTTGTTTGAAAAGTAGATAGGGTGCCCATTTTGTGTTAACTGATTTGAATTTTTCCTGAGGACAGAGTGGTTATAATTTCCCTTTGTTTAATGAAATTTAAGGACCCATTTATTACACAGTGAACCCATACTCTCTCTGTAAGGAAGGTGTGACTAGAACTATAGGACTGACAGGCAGCATTACCCACTGTGAAGTATGAGATCCTTAAATGATTGAGAATCTTGAATCATACCCTGGTATTGGTGTAAATCCAAGGCTCTTCATTTGTCTGGCATGCATTTTTATGTAAACCATGGTTAGTTACATTTTATAAATAAGGTTTTGGGGTTTTTTCTTTCACAGGAAAAAAAACTCACAGGAATTTCAGTTTGGTTTATATTTTTTGTTAAATGTTTAAGTAGAAAGTCTTAAATTAGTCTTGCAAATTTAGGTTTCCAACATGCAATATTAAATATAGCAGAATTTAGCCATGTTTTTCCAAAAGGCCTTTAAATAACATTTAGTCATTGTGGTGGTTTGAATTAGAGTGGGTTCCATAGGCCCACTAATTTAAATACTTAAAGAACAGCACTATTTTTCTGGAGTAGGTGTGGCCTCGTTGGAGGAAGTGTGTTACTTGTGGGGTGGGCTTTAAGGTTTTAAAAGACGTAGCCAGATACAGCATCTCTCTTCCTGCTACCTTCAGATCAGGATGGAAAAGGATGCGGGTCCTTCGCCAGCACCATGTCTGCCTGTGTACTGCCATACTTTCTGCCATGAAAATGGATTAAACCTCTGCAACTGTAAGCCAGTCCAATTAAACGCTTTTCTTCATAAGAATTGCCATGATCATGTGTACTGCCATGATTCATTGTCTGAATCATGATCATGATTCATGAGTGTATTTTTTTCCTTTTTCCTTTCTATGCCTATTTTATGTGTATAATCTTCATTGCAATAGAACTTTGACTAAGAAAGTTATGTAAATAAATTTAACATAACATAAACATACAATATTTATCAAATTGGTAACTTTTCAGTAGCTTAAGTCCAAATGACAAGTATTCAAATAACTAATTCAATGAAATAAATATAGGTAGCTTAATAGAATTAACATCATGGCACCAGATATTGATGTTAATATTTTTTTTTTTTTGAGACAGGGTTTCTCTGTTTAGCCCTTGCTGTCCTGGAACTCACTGTGTAGACCAGGCTGGCCTCGATATTAATATTTTCTAAAATTCTAAGAATGAATCTATTCCTCAGTCATACATATTCAGTCAGGGGAAGATAAACTTATTTGTGTTTGTTTATACATTGATAGCTATTTAAAACATCAGCGGTATAACATTCTTCTTACACAAAAATGTTATTTTTACTTTTTTTACACCAATAACATCTATAGTTATTCATTTAAATCTAATATTTTGCATTTCAACAGAACACATGCAATGAATATATAAACTATAAAGCTTAATTATAAAAATGATTTGTGAATATGTCATAAAACCTCACTACAAGCTTCACCCCAAACCCATCACTCTGAGACCAGAAATCCAGACTTTGTGAGTGTATTTTTTTTCCTTTATCCTTTCTATGCCTATTTTATGTGTGTGATCTTCCAGCGTGTACATACACATACTTAGACAAGATTCCATTTAACTTTTCTCTTGGAGACATAGTACAGGTTTTTCTATAGTTTTCTTTTTATCTTTTCACAATGTGTATGTGTCTGTGTGAGTGTATAACATGTGTGTATGAGTACCTGTAGGGGCCAAAAGAGTGCATCGAGTCCCCTGAGCTGGAACTGTAAGCAGTTGTGAGTTTGTGAGTGGTGAGCCCAGCGTTGGTGTTTGGACCTGAAATTAGGTCCTCTGGAAGGGTAGCCAGTACTCCTAATGGCTGAGCCTTATTTCCAGCCTACTTTGTCTAATATGTAAAGCATCATTTGTACATAATTCTAAATCATCCCATGATTATGAAATACAGTCTCATGAAAGGATGTCTCCATAAACCAAGTCCACTCAGTTCTTTATTCTTCTAACACCAAGATCTATTCTTTTTCTACTTCCTGAATTCATTTTTGCATCCCTTTTTCTTGTTTGTTTCTTTGTTTGTTTGTTTGTTTCAAGACAGGGTTTCTCTGTGTAGCCCTAGCTGTCCTGGAACTCACTCTGTAGACCAGGCTGGCCTCGAACTCAGAAATCCACCTGCCTCTGCCTCCCAAATGCTGGGATTAAAGGCGTGCGCCACCACCGCCCGGCTTTTGTATCCCTTTTTAAACCAGTTTCAAACCTCTAAACTGAGAAGTAGAGAGATGAGTTAGAAGTGAGGGTCAGAGTCTAATGCCATCATCCTGGTCACTTGATGACTTACAACTATACTTACCTATAACTATAGTTCCAGGGGATCTGACCTCCTCTTCAGGCCTCTGTGAATACCCACAGGCATGTGTGCAAACTCTTTCACAAACACACACGTGATTTTAAATATATATCCCTTCAATAACTTGTGTGGCCTTTCTTATATTCAAACAGCCTTCTCCAAACTCCAAGTCTAAACACCATCATTAGATCAAACATTTACTCAATCTCATGATCAGAGGACTCTGTAGACTAAACTTCATGATTTTGGAGAAAATAAAGTACATTTAGGTTCAGGAATAAAATGTGCTTTCTATATATCTTCTTTTCATACTGTACTGGTCTATGAGGAATTATTTTCTCTTTTCTTTAGTTTTTTATTTTTCTTACACAAAATGGACAATTTATTACACTTCAAAGAGTGAAGAAAGTGACATTCATCAGCCACATAGGACTGTATCTTTTCTTCTCAGTTTCATTTCCTAATTTGTTTTGAATGCAACATAAATTTCATGGTCTTTGTTTCCATTCTTTTGAATATAGAGAAGGACATGTTTTCCTTCACATACATATCCTGACCACAGTTTACCTACCCTCCCTCCTCTCTTCACAGTCCCTCTTACCCATTTCGCCCTTTAAAATTATAAGTCCTTCATTAGACCACATAAATGGTTGACAAATGAAACAAATGGATTTAAGGGAAAAAAATATATCCCTTCAAAATGACTTAATATCTTAAAATATATTCTAGAATTCAGTACTTACAAAAAGCTGTGATTCTCATCATCATTAACTATTTTTCTAGAGTTTATATTTTGCCTATTAAAATACAGAGGCCCACCATCTAATTTTAAGCTATGTGGATTCCATCTTAACTTTAAAATATAGTTTAAGAAATTTCTGTCTGTGTCTAGAAAGATGGTTCAGTAGTTGAGGGTGCTTCCAGACAACCCAAGTTCAGGGAGCTGGCATTGAGGCCAGAGAACTCACAGCTACTGTAACTTACAGTTCCAGGAGAACTACCTCTTCTGGCCTTGGTAGATACCCCTCATATTAGCACACACTCACAACACACTCATAGACATAAATAAAAGCAAATCTAATTTAAAAATTAACTTTTGTTTACCTTCAAACCATCTGTAATCCTTTACACTTCATGATTAAAAGACAGTCAGATGTTACCAACAATAGCAATGATACATAAATATCCTATCTTTAGAATAGAAACTACTTCCATGATCCATCAGTTCTAATAAGGCAATGCATACTACATTATTTGACCCTTACAAGAAAATGAATAAATTTATATATAATTAAATGAGAAAACAAAACCTGTACTTTCAGGCTCCCATGAAACACTCTCACCTCTACTGTATTTAACTTAGAAATTAGACAGCATAGGCAGGAGTATTTTTGAAATACAACCCCCTACCAGACAGAGAGAGAGAGAGAGAGAGAGAGAGAGAGAGAGAAAGAGGGAGAGAGAGAGAGAGAGAGAGGGAGAGAGAGAGAGAGAAAGAGAGAGAGAGAGAGAGAGAGAGGGAGAGAGAGAGAGAGATTCCTTTTAAAACATGGAGTTCTCAAATTTCTACATGCTTAAGAAATGGAAAATAAGATTGTGTGTGTAGGTGTGTGGATGTAAGCAATGGCAACAGAACCCACCTTCTTCAAGGTACATTTTTACTCTTCATGTTAAATTCACTCCCATGGAGCACCTCGAAAATGCTGGGCTGGGAGACACCCAGGAAGGACAGCCTACAGCCCTACTCTGCACTGGCACAGGGGGGCTTAACTAAAGAACTCCATGAATAGTTTTAGGAGGGCTTAAAATATCCCAAAATTAGATGTAAAATTGGATTTCTGTAGACATATTTTTTATAAAAAAGGACAGCTTGCTGTTTAATCAGAGTTTGTAAGTCAGCATTTCCAAATATTTCTCAAGTCACAGTACAAATAAAAAATGTTATTTGTATAGCTCCCTGGGAAGAATAAGAGTTTGGGGAACCTAGATGGAAATACAGTTTAAAATTCATACGTTTTCCCATGTAATTATAAGCATTAAACACCAAGTGTTAAAGAAAATTATACTTGTTAAATTTGAATCATATTAAATTTGAATCATATTTTCAAATAAGATAAAATATTAAAGAGAACCTTGTGAAAATATCTCTTCAATATCAAGTTTAATGCCTAAAATGGCTAAATGCAATTACTGATTGAGGATTTTTTTAAATAATGATACATTCAAAATCTCAAGTCAAAATCATGGGAATATTTGCACAAATAACAAAAGGAATATATCCAACCCAGTAGAAAGGAACATATCAGATTTCCTTCATCCTTTAAACAATGATTCTACACAAACTCTATGAAATAATGGCATCAAAGACACCAGACATTCAATAATAAGAGATGACTGATAGACTGAAAGACAGGAGAAAGGCGGTGTTCCAACCTCCAAACTCCAAAAAAATTGCAGGAAGAAGCAAGTAGTGGAAATTGAAGCCAAATGCCAGTCACTCTAGGATGGGAAGAGATGGGAACAGGAAACCAGGGAGTTGTGGACAGAAAATAGAAAGGAACATGAAGAGCTGCCAACAAGCAGCCCACGATGCTCAACACTAGTCACTGAACACATGTGAGCCAGCGCCTCAAAGCCACCAGGAAAGCCATCTCAAAGGAGGAGATAAGGAATAATTCAGAGAGGAGCATAGCCATGGACGTCGTGACTCAGTTGCAGCAAGCAATACCCCAGACTGCCTACTAATTTGAATCAACTTAACTAACAACCAAAAGACTAGGTAAGAAAGGAGGAGGGAGGAAGAAATGCAGGTAATGGGCACAATTTATGAGAAAGATTATAAAGGTAATAATTTTTTAGTTCTAATTCTGTCATGATTTTCTTCTTTGTTAGGTGATGAATAAGCGAATAAAATACATTCAATATTGATAATATATATACATGTATGTGTGTATATATAAATATATAAATATGTATTATTTATATTTTATATATATATATACATATATATATATAGTTTATTTTTTGAGACAGGATTTCTCTACATTACAGCCTTGGATATTTTGGAACACACTTTGCAGACTAGGCTGGCCTCAAACTCACAGAAACCATCCCCAGTGCTGGGATTAAAGGTATGCACCACCACACAAAGCAAAAGTGTAAAATTTAATGTAAATATCCACAGCTTCCATTTTGAAATCCTATTCTAATGATATAGAAATCCATTGAATATTATAAACCTTAGGTCTTATCAATTTCTGTGTGTGGTCTTTTATTTATTTGCAAGGCTTTTAACAATTTTTTTTTTTTGAGACAGGATTTCTCTGTGTAGCCCTGGCTGTCCTCGAACTCACTCTGTAGACCAGGCTGGCCTTGAACTCAGACTCAGAAATCTGCCTGCCTCTGCCTCCCAAGTGCTGGGATTAAAGGCGTGTGCCACCATAAAGTCAATACCCAGGAGTATCAAACTACTTTCAAAAGAAAACACAACTATATTTACAACAACATGAAGTTGATATCCACAGTAAGCCTTCTCTTTTCTGAAGGGAAACAACAGGAGCAATGGTTCTAGTGGAAAGGGAAGGTGTTGGGGAGTGGGACCTGGGATGAGTGGAAGGAGGGGAAATTTGATCGGGATGTAATGTATGAGAACAGAATAAATAAAAATAAAACAGAAAATAAGTTGTTTAGCTTCCAAGTTTTAAATTTATAATGTTTAGCATCTAACCAAAGATTATGATCCCTCCTTTAACTCCAAAACTGATCGATAAATTCATTATAATTGAATTTAGTAAACCAGCATCTTAAAAATCAGGTTTATTTTTCTGCCAAAAGTGATTTCTTTTTCAAAAAGAAATCAAGAAAATAATTACATTTGTTAGGAAAGAACTAATCAAATATTTGGAAATGCCTATACACTGGAAACCTTTAAAAACTGATAAAAAAAATTAGATGATATAGATCCTTGGAAAGATATCCCATGTTCATAGATTTAAAAAAAAAATACTACTAAAATGTCTGTACTACTCAATACAATCTCTATCAACAAACCAGGAAAAGTAAAAAGGAAAATCCTAAAATTCTCATAAAACCATAAAATATGATGAAGAGCTAAAACAAGGGGAAACAAAGCTAGAAGCATCACACCTTCTGATTCCAATTACATTAAATACTTCAATATGACTGTCAGCAGAGTGGTGAATACAAAAAATGGGGTTTGTATACACCATTTAAATTTTTTTCAGCCATAAAAAAAGGTAAAGTCATATTGTCTGAAGAAAAACAGATGCAATTGAAGATAATCTTGTTAAAGGGATTAAGTCTACATCAGAAAGGCAAATGTCATGCTTTCTCTTGGTGGGTCCTATGTTTTACAAATACATAAAATTGTGTATAGCTATATGCTAGGACAGTAGAAACAAAACTGTCCAGTGAAACAGAGGAAAGTGATTGGGGAGCTGAAGGGAGAAAAGCAGAACATAGAGGAGCACATGTTCTATGTGTACTATACATTTGAATAAGAATGGCCTATGACAGTCTGTCTGGGTTGTTGTCCAGAGCAGACCTTGGGCTCAAGCTCTGCAGCCAGTCCCACAACACCCAGAGGAAGCTACACTCCCAGGCGCTCTGACACACCCAGGATCAGAGGTGAGGAGGAACCAACATCTGTCCCACCCCTGGGAGTAACTGGGACCAGCAGGACTAGGCACAAAGGAACTCTGCCAGTCCAGTGACTAGGGTTCCTTCCGGTCTGCCTGGGTTGGTGTCCTGAGCAGACCTTGGGCGCAAGCTCCGCAGCCAGTCCCACAACACACAGAGGAAGCCCCACTCCCAGGTGATCTAACAAGCCCAGGATCATAGTACACCAGAATCACAGCATCACAGAGACTGCTTGACTCTGAGGAGTTCTGACACAACCAGGATCACAGGAAGGACAGGCTCCAGTCAGATTTAGCAAGGGCAGGTAGCACTAGAGATAACCAGATGGTGCGGGGCAAGCATAAGAAAATAAACAACACAAACCAAGGTCATTTGGCATCATCAGAACCCAATTCTCTCACCATAGCAAGTTCTGGACACACCATTACACTGGAAAAGCAAGATTCAGATATAAAATCACTTCTCATGATGATGATACAGGATTTTAAGAAAGACATAAATAGCTCCCTCAAAGAAACACAAGAGAACACAGGTAAACAGGTAGAAGCCCTTCAAGAGGAAATACAAAAATCCCTTAAAGAACTACAGGAAAACACAATCAAACAGGTGAAGGAAATGGGTAATACCTTCCAGAATCTAAAAATGCAAATAGAAACAATAAAGAAAACAGAAAGAGAGACAACCCTGGCCATACAAAACCTAGGAAACAAATCAGGAGTCATAGATGCAAACATCACCAACAGAATACAAGAAATAGAAGAGAGAATCTCAGGTGCAGAAGATACCATAGAAACCACTGACACAACAGTCAAAGAAAATGCAAATAGCAAAAAGGTCCTAACCCAAAACATCCAGGAAATCCAGGATGGAATGAGAAGACCAAACCTAAGGATAATAGGTATAGAAGAGAATGAAGATTCCCAAGGTAATGGGACAGCAAATATCTTCAACAAAATTATAGAAGAAAGCTTCCCTAACCTAAAGAAAGAGATGCCCATGAACATACAAGAAGCCTACAGAACTCTAAATAGACTGGACCAGAAAAGAAATTCCTCCCAACACATAATAATCAAAACACCAAATGCACTAGACAAAGAAAGAATGCTAAAAGCAGTAAGGGAAAAAGGTCAAGTAACATATAAAGGCAGGTCTATCAGAATTACACCAGACTTCTCACCAGAGACTATGAAGGCTAGAAGATCCTGGGCAGATGTCATACAGACCCTACAAGAACACAAATGCCAGCCCAGGCTAGTATATCCAGCAAAACTTTCAATTATCATAGATGGAGAAAACAAGATATTCCATGACAAAACAAAATTTACACAATATCTTTCCACAAATCAAGCCCTACATGGAAAACATCAACATAAGGAGCAAAACTACACCCTAGAAGAAGCAAGAAGGTAATCTTTCAACAAATCCACACAAACCTAATTCCACCTCTTACAACAAAAACAACAGGAAGTGACAATTACTTTTTCTTAATATCTTAATATGAAAATTAATATTACCAACATATCCTAATCGATTGAAATCCAATAATATGAGGAATTAGAAATTTGTTGATTGTCATCCAATGGCCTCTCTAATTTGGTAATTGGAGAAATAGGTCTGAACAATTTACAATCCATATACACTGTCAGCTTGTATGTTTGTGGCAGTGTCTGGCTGTGTTACAACATAAGGGTCTTGAAATCTTGCTTCTCCTATCTCAGCCTCTCTATTAGTAGTATTGTTACTTCATGTCTTTACCCTATACTATGGTTTTCAGAACAGTTTATATATTTCAAAAGTATTTATATACCCAAAAGAAACATAGACGATTATCTAGGGAGGTTGCTTGTAAGAGAACAGCAAAGAGTGAGACTGAATTCTTTGCTTGATGTTTGTAACTCTTGTATCAAGTTTGAAGAAGAGGACTTTATAAGTTACTCTTTCTCTGAGATGAATGCTTTTCCAAATTATCACAGCTAATGAACCAAATTCTTACTCTTACCTAATGTCTGTGCCACCCTCCAAGCAGAACCATTGTTCATTGAAACAGTTGGTGAATGACTTTATGGATAGACCATCTTAATACCTACACCATTTCTTAAATGAATGTAACCTGTTCTCTCTGGGCTGAGAATAAAGTCACTGACTCAAGTCAAATAGCTTTGACCATAGCAGGAAGTCTGTATCCAAAAATTGAGCCTGCAATTCACTTCTTGGTGCAGCAGAACTATCAAATCTCAGCTTAGCTACGATGGAGGTAAAATCCTTTGGTGATGTGAGGGTCATTGAAGTACAGCCTTATTACAATAAAATCCAATGTCTAAAAATTGTTCATATTTTGGGCTTGTACCACAGTAAGAACCAAAATTTTAAACTCTACTGAATACAAAACAAACAAAAAGACTTTATATATTTATGTTCATTTAAGAAAATACCAGTAGTGATGTATTGTTTTTAAGTATACAATTAATATGTTTGGAGTTATTTAAAATTTATACTGAGAAAAATGTATTTTCACTATTACTGTAGACAAGCATCTACATAAGACTGTTAAATTGATTGTTGTTTTATATCAAACAACTTTTATAATACTTATTTTTATTGTTATATTTTATTAATCTTAAGGAATACGACAAAAAAGTTATTGTAGGTATTGAAGGGGGTCTCTGGGAGGAGTGGGGGTACAAATGGGAAACAAGAATGTGATTTAATTCTATTTACTTAAAATATGTTTTTAAATGTTAACAAATTCAGATAAATTGAAATCATGTAACTTTTCTCATCATAATACAATAAAAGTTTTTAAAAAAAAAAGAATGGCCTATGAAGCACTATAAAATAAATAGATATTTTAGACCTGAGTGGGTACAAGGTACATCATAATTAAAGTAACTGAATTTCTGCATTCTCTCTTTGTGATCCCTCTGTCTTTGTAGTTACACCTATTTTGTATGAACTACATATGTGCAACAATGTGGAGGGACACAAGGACTAGATACACAACCTGCAGTTCAACGAAGCTCAAACAATTCTGTCCATTATTCCCATACTCCCCAAATAAGCACACATGGCTGAATACATTTTAAAAATCAATTAAAGGCTTCCATCTCCAAAACAGGACAGTATGGCACAAAACCAGATACAGAACTCAGTGAAATCGAATGGAAAGTCCAAGAATATTTTTTTGACAAGAACAATGACAAGTGACAAGTAAGACACAGTGGGAATAGCTAATTTGCTCAATAAATTACATGGGGGAAATTGAATAGCTACATAGCTATTCAATAGCTAAAGAAGATCACCTTATCCAAAGGGATACAGAAATACCAATTCAACAAACTTAAAAGTAAGATGCAGGTAGTAAAGTTTCTAGAAGAGAATAAAAGGAGCAGCCTGCAACATTATTTTACAAGAACTTTTGTGGTTATTCCATCAAAACCAAAATCCACTAAAAGTAAAAGGAAGCTGTGTAAAGCTGAATGGTTTCTGCAGAAGCAAAGAAACAATCTGAAAGATGAATAGGGCAGCCTGTGAAGGAGTACAGTGGGTCTCAACCTGTGGGTCGTGACCCCTTCATGAGTTGCCTATCAGATATCCTGCATATCAGATATTGACATTACAGTTTATAACAGTAGCAAAATTACAATTAGGAAGTAGCGACAAAATAATTTTAAGGTTACGGGGTCACCATAACCATAACAGGAGGAACTGTATTAAAGAGATGCATCATTAGGAAGGTTGAGAATCACAAATCATACATAAAATAAAGGGTTATTGAAAATTATATAAGGGATACATACAACTCAGGAATAAGACAAAAAATAGTTCAATGGGGGAAAATGGACAAAAAGGATAATTATTGATAAATACCCCCAAAAATGGCTTGAAAGGCCAACAGGTAGGTGGGAAAGTCCTCACTGGCAATTCACACTTGTCAAGATAGCTATTATTAAAAAGACAAGAGGGGAAAAAACCAATTTCCACCAAACAAACTTACCAGCACCTTGGCCTTAGACTTCAGAACCTTAGCTTCCAGAATGATGAGAAATCAATTCCTGTTTTTTTATAAGTTAATATTTTCAATGCTCCATCATAGAAGCACAAATGGACTACAGCTGACAGAGAAGCTGAACAGTTCTTACTCTTCCCTCATAGTATGTTAAGTCCTTTAGACTGAAGGCATTGGTGCCCAGTGGACTGGGAATCTACATTAAGAAGTTGAGAATAAATATCAAAAGTAATTACTACATTGGTAGACATACAAACTTATTGCTTCTTATTTTAATCTTCAAATGACAGGTGCATGTGGTAGCTTGAATGTGAATAACACCTATAGATGGGCTTACATAATTTAAATACTTGGTCCCCAGTTGGTAGAACTCTTTGAGAAGTATTAAAGGGTGTGGCCTTGGAAGAGGTGTGGCTTCAAGGTTTCAAAGCCCAGGCCAAACCCAGTTACCTCTTTCTGGCTCCTGGTTGTGTCTAAGGATGTAAGCTTCCAACTATTACTATAGTGCTATGTCTGCCTGCCTGCTGTCATGACGATCTTGAGCTCTAACTCTCAGAAAAGTTAGAAGCCCATATTAAATGTTTTGTTCTCTAAGTCACTGTTGTCATGGTGACCTATCACAACAATAAAAAATGTAACTGAGCCAACTTCTGTTGTTTTTTTATTAGTGTATTCTTTCTCCAGAGCAGTAAGTTGGCGTTTGTGTTCCAAGACATGGGAAGTAACAAAAAACTGAATCGTGAATGCACTGTTCCTGGGCTTCATACCTTCTTTGCTAATGGGATTTCTGATAAAATATTGGCCAACACCATATTTAAACAGGTTGAAAAGTTTTCAGGTTCTGCTAACTCTTTTGGGCCCCAACCACAGAGGCATAGTAGTTATCTCGTCAGTCTAGAAATATCTTCTTCTCCTAATTTTTCAATAACCAAGTTGAAAACACTCAGATTGTTGTCCACAATGCATCCTGGACAGATTTACACTTCCTTTCTACAGTTATTCTTGATCTATAACGAAAATGCCCCTGATGCGATAGCAAACACATGCTGTCATGGGAACAAGACACATTGTTTCGTGGGAACTTTGTGGTTCACAACATTCATTCAGACCACATAATTCTTCAACTCTTCATTCAGATCATCAATAGCTACTTCTGTGATCATGAACTTCCCATAGAAAGTAGGATGCTTGTGTTCATCATCCACTTCAGTGAGTTTCTGACAGCTGTTGGCTCAAAAGGGGACATTCAGTTTCATCTTGTTATGGACAACTGCCTAGGAAGTGCCACAAAAATGAGTAAATATATTTTTTGAAATGCAGGGACAAATTGGAGCAGAGACTGAAGTAAAGGCCATCCAGTGAACAGCCTAACTTAGGATCCATCCCATGCACAGCCACCCAACCCTGACACTATTACTGATGCCATGTTGTGCTTGCAGACATGAGCCTAGCATGGCTGTCTTCTGAGAGGTTCTACCAGCAGCTGATTGAGAGATGCAGATACTTACAGCCAACCATTGGACTGAGGTCAGAGACCCCTATGGAAGAGTTAGGAAGAACTGAAGGAGCTGAAGGGGATGGCAACCCCACAGGAAGAACAACAGTATCAACTAATCAGACCCCTCAGAGCTCTCAGAGACTAAGCTACCAAACAAAGAGTGTGCATGGGCTGGTCTGTGGCCCTGGGCACATATGTAGCAGAGGACTGCCTTATCTGGCCTCAGTGGGAGAGGGTTGCACCTAATTCTGTAGAGATTTGATGTCCCAGGGAAGTGGGATGCTGGTGAAGGGTGAGGTGGGAGGAGCACCCTCTCAGAAGCAAAGAGGAGGGGATACGGAGTAAAGATGGACTGGGAAAGAGGGCAACATTTGGAATGTAAATAAATAATAATTTAATAAAAAAAGATAATGAACTTAAAGTTTGGAGAGATGGCTCAGCAGTTAAGAGCACTAACTGCTCTTCTAAAAGACCAGAGTCCAATTCCCATGTAGTCCAAGACCTACATGGCAGTTCAAAACTGTCTGTAACTCCAGTTCCAGGTGATCTGAACCCTGGACTGACATACATGCAGTCAAAACACCAATATATCTTTCTTTTAAATAAAAAAGATAATGATAAACGCATACATGTGTTTAGGTTCTGGCTTCAGTCTCTGAGTTTCAAGCATGTTGTTACATGTGCCATAGTTTTTGGTAACTGTTTTAAATATTAAAGAGAGTTAACATATTTCAAATCTGTGTCTGATCAATGACTTGTATTTAGAATTTACAAATAACTCTCAAAATCTAGTGATAAGAAGAGAAATAATCAAACAAAAATAGAGACTTGAATATTTTAACATAAATATTCAGGTACCTATTAACCCCATGAAAATATAGACAACGTTGTTAATAGTTGACCCTGTGTAAAGTAAAACTATGAGATAGCCCTACACAAGATTGGGTGAGAACAGAAGTGATGAGCCATGTGACTAACTGTGCAGGATGAGTTTCAGGACCTACAAATGCTCACTTCGGGCTCGGGCTGTAGCAACTACAAACAATGGAACCTCTGTTTAAAACAGTTCCTTACTAAGTTAAATCTTCATTTGCCACAAAAGCCAATAAATAGTCCTTGCTTAGGTCTTTGTCTAAAGACGAAGGAGGGCTTGGGCAAACAAGAGCTTAAACATTAAAGGTTTGTTGTGTCTGCAGAGAAGACCTCCAAAGGGAAACAACCACAGGTCAGCAGATGGGTGTCTGTGATTTGCTTTACCTACACATAGAATTACTACTCTACAATGAAAAGGATAAACGGCATTAAAATATAGAAAGCCATTATCAAAAACTATGACACATGTGACAACGTGCTTGAAACTCAAAAGAGACTGAACCCAGAACCTAAACACATACAAGTACAAACCTACCCTAGAACTCCATTTGCAAAATCTGTAGAATGGGAGAGGATAACACCTTCTGTGATAGTAAACATTTGGAGACCAGGAAGGTTCTGTTAGAACTACTGAACTCCATGCCAAAGCAACCACAATGTGTGAAGGAGTATGACTGCTCCAATAAAACTTTATTTATACAACGGGTGTGTTGGCCCACAGGCCATGTTTGTTGGCAAGCCCTGCTCTGGAAGACACAAGCTACAGTGTGGTGGTAGAGAACAGATTAGCCTTGGCCAGAGGAGGCGAGGGCACTACATGGGCTGAGGGAAGGGCTCCAGGAGGAGGGCGAAGCCTTGGGGAGTAATCCATATGTTCACACACTCCTTGTGATGATGGCTTCGCAAGTGGATACAAGTGTCAACTCATCAAGTGATAGATGTTAAACACGTGCAGTTTATTGTCTGTCAATTACACCTCAATAAAGCTGTTAGGGAAAAGCAAAGGCCAAACAAAACTCCAGGACTATTTTTTTCCCATCCACTTACACATTCGTAGCAGTTGACATTTTTAGTTTCAAGAAATGAACAGCCTTTGTTTTTCTTCTATTATCCAATGTAATGCTAAAATGAATTTCAAATCCAGTCACACTTCTTTATGCTGAGTTTTGTTTCATGTTTTAAATGAAGCTCTCTCTTTTGCAGTATGGCACATCCATCACTAACACAAGTATTTATTTCAAAGAAAGTCATTTAGGTGTTCGGTTGAGCTGTGTCTGCCAGAAACCAACTCCCTTGTCACGTGTCCCCACTTTCCAGTGACTGCCACTACGACATACGGAAAAAAACAACACTAAGCAGCTTCCACGGTCTGAGGGACCCTTCACAAATGGGCAAGACTGGTCTCAGCTGGCAAGCAACAGATGACAAGGTAGGACCATGTCACTAACCAGGCTCAGGGAATATAAGAAGAGGGATGACAGCTAAGGTTTTTGGTGTCTGCCATCTGCTTAGGTCACCATCCAAAGTATATGAACCCTGAAGCATCCAGCCTGGGACAATGAGTGTCCAGGCCCAATAGTTGCCCAGGGATTTTACATAATCCCTACCACATCCACTGCCATCCATTGACAGAAGGAGAAGAAGCTCAGCATGCTGGGATATTCTACTCCAAACCTGTGGATAGCATAGAAGGCAACACAGAAAATACAGGTTTGATTCGTACTAAAGAAACAGGCACTAAGATTACCACCGCATGATTCTGCCTGAATCAATCTTATTGTTTGCACTTCAGGAGGGCAGTGAAGCAAAAACACTGCCTTCCAATGCACTGCAGTGTTTTCTGTGTGGGTGCATGGGAGCTTTCAAGAGTTTACATGAAAACACTGCCAGGGGCTTGGGTAGACATGGATTGAAATCCCAGATCTTCAATTTGCTGTGTGAGTCTAAGCAGTTCATTGAAATTCTCTGTGCTCCAACATTTCCATCCTTAGAATTAGACAACCCTTAGTCTTGTATAAAAATTCAGTGGGGCCATGGAAGCCAAATGCCATATTAAATGAGTGACTAACATTACTATAATTTACCAGGTCCCCTGACATACAATCTTGTCTAGTCTCAGTATCAATAGTTTTCCTCCAAATTTGTTTTATGCTTAATTTTTATTTCGTGAACCTGGAGTCTTGACATTTATTATCTCATCCAGCTGGTGGCTAATGTGGCCTGGTTTTAGCAGATAGGCGTTCATTACAGGCATCTTAACTTTGTTTCCTCCTGTTCTTCTAAGATTATCCATCACATTAAATAGGCCTGTTTCTTTCTGGGTTTACATTACTGTGTTGTATTTTCTGTATCTTTGCTGACCACCTTACACTTTGCTACTGCTGACGTTGCATCCAGCTGGGTCATATGTGAACAACACAAATAAAGCAGAGAAGGGATGCCTTACAATAAAGAACGCCTCTTTATAATTTTTTTTTATCTTCAAAGTTAGACAAATGACATTATTTATGTCATATGACAACTATAATGATTGAATCATGTATATTGAATTGCCCAGCATGTAACTAGCAATCAATAAATGTCAACTGTAATTATCTGTCTTGGATTATTCTTCCTTTTCTCCCAGAATTCCCCCAAGCCACCCACACTTCCAGGTGGTCTAAGGTCTTTCTTACAGCACCCAATTTCTTTGTCTCTTTCTTTGTTCTTCTTTGTTTCTTTTTATCTTTCTTTCTTTCCTTCATCCCACCCCTCCCCACCATCATTTGGGTAAGACTCCTTTCTATGCACAGCAGGCCATGGTCAGCTTTCTCCCTATTTTACTGTCACGTTTTCCTTCACGAATTTGTGAATTTGGAATTCCAAAGCCATTACTAAGTGTCTATTACTTCCATATAGCCCAGTGAAGCACTTGATATTAAAAAAAATTTCATTAGCATCGCCACCATTTATCGAAACCACCATGCTCTAGGTCAGAGAAACCTCTCACTTTCAGTAGAGAACTTGAAAGTAAGTCATTTTAAACGTGGAAAAGCCAGTTTTCAGCTTTCTTTAAAAACACCAGCATAGTCCTTTGAAAAAAAATCTAAGATAATGTATTACCTTATATTGCCAAGTTTAAGATTTGATCTGTCAGCAGAAGTAGTTTGGAGAAAGTCTGTGTTTCTCATTGAATGAAAAGACACAAAATGACCCCCGAAAGAAAATGATGTCACATAGATTAATTTAGATTCCATGTAAAAAGATATTTATGTGAGACTCCTTCTGCTGAGTTTGAGTCCCTTAAAACAAAAATCTAGCTATTTCTTTTTAATTGAAAGTTGTAACAGAAAATTATACCTGATTTACATTTCAAATTTCCATGTAACTATCAACTTTTATAGTGGGGAACAGATGCTGATGTGAATGCTGCAAAGCTGAGAAATGCTTCTCAAATCCATGGCAGGGATGTCAAGTGGAGCCCAGGAAAAGAAATACTAAAAGAAGACCAGGACTGAAACGCTTGCCTGGACTTGTTCAATGCAACAATGCATTTATCCAACGAGCCCTAACTGAGGAAGCAGCCAGAGAGATCTTTAGCAATGAGAATTGCAGTTTAGATAAGCTTCAAACCAAATTTCTATCCATACAGTTCATAAACAAGTACCCCGAGACACACAGACTAGGATATATCAGGACAGGTCCTCTTGTAGATTTTCAAAAGAATATTTAATGTGCACCACCACAATCATCATAGATTGGGCTTTACTGAATCGTGATGTCTGTGGCAGCGATCAATCATTTCAAAAGAAAACTTGTAGCTATTGTCCAGTCCGACAACAAAATATTGGTGGTTCTTGCCTCTGACTAACTGGACCTGGTTAATTAATTCATTATCAAGAACTGGGTGGTGGTGGACATGATAAAGCAGGTGTGAACTTGAGTTTGACCCCCTTAGACATTTTCCTACTCTCAATCCTGCATTCATCTGAATCAATATAAACCTGTGGAGAACGCCACCCAGGAAGGGGGAAGCGAGGCAGAGAGGAACAAAAAGCTTATCCTAAGGGCATCCTAGAACATGCCAACTACCTCAATTATCTCATAGATCATATTAAAAGGAAATTCGGGGTGAACGGCAGGCACCCAGTTTCTTGAGAATTCTCTAATATTTTTGAATATATGAGTCCTTGACCTCATAAGTCTAAAAAAAAAAAAAAAAGTTTTTTTTACTTCACTTTGTTTCCTCCAAAGCTCAGATTTGTTTTGATATATTATAAAATAGTATGTTACTGATATCTAAAGAAACAGATAAGGGCACCGGATATTACATGCAGAATATCATCTGTTAGCTCATAGATCAATACGATCTGCTGACAGGCTGGGCTCTGCTAATTATGTTTTCCACAGCCTGATAAAAATGTTCTGCACCGGACTATTTTCTATAGCTGGGTACAGACATCCACAACAGGGTCCTTGTTACGGGTCTGCACTTCCACTTAAACCTTCCATGTTAAATTCCTAGTAAGCAAAAAATAATTAAATAAAGTCTAGAGTCAACTTTACGCTTTAATGTCATTTTATTGGGCATTTTATTTAACTTCCATTTGTTGTTTAATAATTTCCTGTCCTCACTGCTCACATCCACTGCGTCATCTCACGGTACTTACCAGGCATTCATTGGCTTTGAAGGGTTGCCATAGACTTGACACCCAGGTCACAAAGCATGTAGGAGGAAGCAAATGGGATCACAACTGCGCCTATTTTACATACAGCAAGAGCACCCAAGGGGCTCAGAACAAACACGGGCATTGTGCTGCCCTGGGCAGCTGGTTGGCTAAATGTGGCCCCCATCTGTCAATGAGACAACTGGTGATAATGAATTACTAGAGATTCAGACGGATCCAGCCTGTTGTGTAGTCCCTCCTCAAAGACAGGCTCTTTAGGTAAGTCTACACATTTTGTTTTGGGCCACCAGGGGAAATTTTGGACACAAAGGCAAAACAGATGTATCAGCAATGTAGCTTTACCCCAAAACTGGTGGTAAAACAAAGATGTGATAGGAGTTAGATCTGTTCTCATTTAACCAGAGTATTCTAATGGCAAATTGAGCCACTTCAAGGAAACAGTTTATTACTGGATGCATTTTGTATGCATATACTTTAACAATTTTTAATAAAGTTTTTAAACTACCTAGATGTATCAGAGGAGTATGGTCCAAAGTTTTGATGGGTTTTATAAAGGAGTTGTATAATAATGGGAAATTGTTCAAATTTAGAAAGTCAAGCTAGGTAGACATTCTGTTTCTCTCAGCTCAAAGCTGTAATAACTGTGTTTTGAAAAAGACTCTCTCCTGTGAGAGTCATGCTGTGTAGCAACTCCTACCCTCTCCTGGAACTTTTCAATTATTTTGGCATCAAGGTTGTCCTCTCCCACCTCCTTTGGCTGTGTAGAACTCTAGAACGCCTGTGGGTCTCTTTCAACGTGTCTATGTGCTCGCTGAGATTGTCAGGGGACATTTTGAGTCGTCATTTGTAAATGCCTAAGGCGAAAGTAAGGACTCTTCTAGCAAATTGCTCTGTCAGAAGCCAGTGTGTGTTCCCAGCAATGCTCCGAGGTGAACCCCTCCTGGTCCAAGCACAGATGAGGCAAAGTCCTTTGTAATGCATAAATATGCTTATTCCTATAGTTTGCACATACAAGAATCTATAATCTTCACAGACACATCATTTGGCCGTATGTATCTTGGTATTGCCACTGCCGTTGTGAGACAAGAATTTTACAGAAATCTGAACGCTAATTACACCCTTAGATATTAAGAGAAAACAAAGGGTTTTTTTTTTAATACTTTCATTTTTAACCATATAACAAAAACAGGATATGGCTTTATCGTGTTTTGTTTTGCCTTTACCTTTATCGAGCTAGGTCCGTCCAAAGAAAGAAGAAACTAAAGATTAAAGGGTACAATTGTCCCTACTGCAAGATACAACCCTGTTGTGCGAACATATCATTCAGCCCTTCTTATCGCTGCCTTTATACCCAGAGCACGCTTCGGTTTCCTGATACTAGAATGCACGATATCAGAGGCTAAATATAGGAAAAACGTTATAGGCATCCTGTTCAGAAAAGAAGGTTTAAATATCCTGTGTACAAGAAGAGTTACCTTCAGTTCACCACCAAAAGTATCATGATAGCATTTCAGCCCTATTTTGTGTTCAAACCTTTCTTCTTCTTACAGTAGAAAAAAAAATAATGATTTGTACTTGAGGTCATCTTCAAAACTTGCCTGTCTGTATAATGTGTTCCCTTCATCACTCTTCTATTTAAAACAGATCCAATGATACATTTGCAAAAGCAATTAATATTAGCAATTTGAAAATCCAATAATAAATACCAAAACAGTGAAAAAGAAATAATAAAGAACAATTATTTAACAATGATCAACAATAAACTCAAATAAAAAATTCACTTCCATTGCAAAAATTTCAAACTTTGTAAAAGTTTGGCTGGGCGGTGATGACACATGCCTTTAATCCCAGCACTTGGGAAGCAGAGGCAGGCGGATTTCTAAGTTCAAGGCCAGCCTGGTCTACAGAGTGAGCTCCAGGACAGCCAGGACTACACAGAGAAACCCTGTCTCGAAAAACAAAAACAAAAAAACAAAAAAACAAAACAAAAAAAGTCAAACTAAAATATGACCCACTCTGGGATATATCCTCAAATGACTCTGAGTCTGCATTCCACAGAAACACATACACCATGTTTATTGCTGCATAGCTCAAAATACTGAGAAACGGACCTTGCCTAGATGTTCATCAACAAATGAGTATATAAAGAAAATAGGCAAAATGGGATTTTATTGAGCGATAAATGAACACTAATAAAATAAATATGCATTTATTTAAATAAAAATTGTCATGGTATTTTTTCTTTTGGAAAAATGAGTCAAGCTGGAAAATATTTTCATTAAAATAAGCCAGATGTAAAAATCAAATATTACATGTTTTATGTCATATATGAAATCTAAATTGTATGTGCACTTGCAAGCGTGCGCGCACAAGCACACATGTGTGTGTGTGTCTGTGTGTGTCTATGTATGTGTGTATTGCACATGCAAATGAGCACTGGTACCACATCTCACCTGTACAGTTCATGGGACAACTTGTTCTTTCCTTCTACCATATGGATTCCTGGGATCAAACTCAGGTTTTCAGGCTTTGTAGCAAGCAACTTAACTCCCTGAGCCATCTCACAGTCTCCTTAAGATTCTCTAAGACACTCTTCAAAGCTGTGTAGTTGGATATTATTATTATTGTTGTTGTTATTGTTATTATTTATTATTATTATTATTATTATTATTATTATTATTATTTTATTATTATGAGGGGAGATGGAATGGTGGAACAAGAAGAATGCTATGGTCAAGACAAAAAAGCAAGACAAGAAGAAAGCTACCTGTCAGTGAATGAAAGAAATGGCAGGCAAGAGGAGAGCCAGAAGCCAGAAGATGCTGCAAGGATATACTTTATCAGATAGGGAAAAAAGGCATCCCAAGGAAAGGCCTCAGAAGTCATTCCCAAAACACTGTGTGAAAGAATCAAATGGGTGACTACCTCAGTGGAATCAGGATGGAAGCTTTGAGGGCTATACAAGGTCTTCCCATGAGAAACGGTATGTATTAGATGGGCTCAGGTCATTAACGGGTTTAGTGTGACCACATAAGCTTTAACTAAATGACTTCCCCTCAATCTAGTCTTTCGTTTACACAAGAGACCAAATGACAATATCAGGACGATCATCTCCATTAAATCTAAAACTACTGTGTGCATCTATTTCTTTCCTCTGGAATTTGAGTATGTATGTAAATAAAATGCAATGCCTGTTCTAAATATAAATCAATTGTTTTTATGTACCTGTGAAACAACCTAGGAATATTTACCAATATGTACTTCAGGAATATGAGCAGATCCCTCAACATATCCAGAATGTTAAATAAAGGCAGAGAAAATTTGTAATGAATGTCTTTGGAAGGACTGCTAAAAAAAAGAAATAACAACTACAAAGAGTACAAGCAGACAGTGTGTGTGTGTTGAGCAAACAGTTTCATCATCATGTCTCCCTTACTGATCTGAGCAGGAAACCCCAAGTGGGATGATAATAAGAACATGGGTCATAGGAATCTGTTGACTGACTATCAAGGATTTCAGTCCCAGAGTTTTCCAATACTGTTTTTTTTTTAATCTTCATAGAGAATTCTTCCCTAACTCCTAATTCCCACTGAGTAAGGCTCACACAGCAAGCATGTTACATAGGCTTGGACAGTAAGGCAATACATACCCACACCATGAGATTAATTTATGGGTGAGTGGTGGGATTGAATCTGTCCTGTTTCTATTGACAGCAACCTAAAGAATTTTGACTGAGAACTTCAAATAAACTGAAGGAACCCAAATAATAAGTTTGAACTTGAGCCATTGGAACACAAAACCCAGGAAGGTAGTTAAGCATGCAGTGTTGATAGGAATGGTGTAAGCTTAAACATTTCAAAGCCAATTGGAGGAAAACTTTCTTTCTAGTTGTGACTCTTAATTTAGCAATGAGATTTGAACAAATAATTTGATCTTTGTATTACCTTGTATGATTGAAGACAAAAATGCCTTCCTAGAGCAGTTTCAAAGTGTAAAACCAGATACTCTATGTGTGAGAACACACTCCATGGACAGTAGTGTAAAACCAGATACTCTATGTGTGAGAACACACTCCATGGACAGTAGATACAGTTTCTCTTTTCTACCTTTCTACTGGAAATGGCAGCAGAATTTACACCGAAGAGATTATATGGCTTAAATAAATTCAAGTTATTTTCTGAATGTCTCAGCATAATCCATCTTCCCATGCTTATGTTTAAAAATTACATGCTTTCCCATCACGGTCTTCCATATCCCTTCTCAGTATGATATTATTCATGACAAGATGTTACAAAACCCAAGAAAGTTTGTATTTTAAGTAGGGATACATAAAATGGAAATTTTAAACCTTTAAGAATAATTTCCTGGAGTTGACATTTGTTAAGCATAGAGTGTCAGGCTTGTTGCGACAGGAAATTCAGTTTACTTAGATGCTAAGGCAACATGTGAGGAAAAAATAGGTCACAAGTCAGCGCCCACACTGACAATATATGTAAGCAGAGTGTAATCATGTGATTACCATGAAATAATTTGGCTTCAAAGCCTCATGTTATGGCGTAACAGCATAAAGTGGATTGGAAATATGGGCATACAAAGAATGTATGAAAAGGGTAGAGAGATGGCTCAGCAGATAGGAACGCTGAGCAGAGGGTCCATGTTCCATTCCCAGTATCCACATCAGGAGGCTCACAATGGCTTGTAACTCCAGCTCTCGAGGAGCCCATGCTATGTTTTAGCCTCCATGGGCTACCATATATACATGACTCGCGTTCAACACAGATATATACAACTAGCATAAACAAAACTAAGTGGTTCAAAAATCAACGTCACAGAATGGGAGTATTCTTAAATACGCAGGTAAACCATTGAAAATAGCCAGGTCGCTTAGTCTCCTCCTCCGCACCACCGTGAGCTCAGTTTTAATTAGAAACCAGCTGCTGATCACCTCACAAACAGACTCTGGCAGAGGTACCTATAATTCCAGAGTGTCCCTGCTCTTGGAATGGACAACGTTGACCTACTCTGCCTGACTCTGAGATTTCGGCCCTGCTTGCCACACCTCTTTTGCAACTTCCTCCTTTCTCTTGCTTCTCTGTCACAGCCTTAGCTGGGGCCCCTGGTCTTCCACACCTTCTTCCCCTCGGGGAGTTAACCAAATCTCTTGCTTTTGTTACATACGTATTGCTGAGCCCTGAGTCTGTTCTTTCCATTTGTGAGCCTTGAATGAAGACATTCCGAGCATGAGGAATACACAACATGCATCTCTTTGGATCCAGGGACTGTGTATAATAGGTATCTAGTATTCGTTGTATGATTTGTCTGCATCCCATATACAAACTGGGAAAACTGGAGAACAAGAAGTGCAAACAATCCATGTGAAGTTCATTTTACAACCATATCACAATAGGGCAAGACAGGTAGTTTTTTCTTGTCAGAAAGTGCAATAAACAGCCTGGTCCTCAGAGAGAGCACAAGTACTGTAATGCAGCGGATAGTGTTTGTTATGCCTGTTATCCCATGTGTTCCTTTGTAAGACTAACTTCCACTCCCATCAAGAATGGGACCCTCTGCTTAGTGGAACACCAACAGAGCCTGTGACTGTTTTGGCTAAAAGAACATGGCAGAGGTAATGCTATGACATTCCCAGCCAAAGCCCTACTGACCTGGTAACTTGTGCTTCCTCTGTCCCACAAGCTAGTTTTACTCAATAAAGTAGAACTACTGAGCATCATTCTTTCAGAAGCCCGATCATCAAGTATGCAATGTAAGAGCATGGGGCACCGAGGTGCCTGACTCTCAATAAGAAATCAGGTGAGACACTAGATTTCTGGGCATTCAGACATTCACAACTATGGACACTGTGGCCCTTCAAATATACAAAAGAGGACCCAATAGCATGAATGAGGGTCTGCCACTAATGCCCAGTCAGCTCACAGAACCAGAGAGAGGTACCAAAGGGGTTCTACTTTTGGGGGAGGGGTGTGATAACACAACAGATAACTGAAGCCTGTAATTTGGCTTTCAATCTTCTCAAATGTTAAAATTTCTAAGTTGCATAAACAATAATAAAGGCTGTCTTTTGAGTACTAAATCAACTAGCAACCCTATAGGGGTTAAAAAAGAAAAAAGCTAAGTATTGGAAGGCAACAGTGATAAAAAGATATTGTCTTTAAATAACAAAAACATGGAGGAAAATCAATATATATTTAAGCAGAACTTGTTAAAATAATTATACTGCATCTCCCCTTCCAGTGGAGCACTGAGCCCTGTAAAGAGAGATCCCTGGGCACCGCAATATGGACTGATGCTAGCAGGATAAACTGAATTTCAGGGCAATCAATGTACAGTAAGGAGCCACCCCATATTTTGGGTAAAATGTGTATTTATAAATTCCAGATAAACTATGCAAACATGTTCCTGAACATGTATGTTTACCTCTGATAAGCTGCTTGACAAGAGAAGTCTTTGATTTGCAATAATTTCCATCCTAGCGATTGAAAAATTTTATAATGGATGTGTGGCATAATTTTCAAAAGGAACAAACAGATCTGAACGGAAAGATCAGTGTTTATCAAATATTGGATGTTTCCCCTCTCTCACTGGTTCCTTCTCTTCACTATGTCCCTCCCTAGAGCTATATTTAAAGCAATTAACCTTTACTTCTGTCTAGTTTTAGCCTTATGGCATCATAGAATTCAATGGTGCAAGTTGTATTATTAGAAATAAAATTATTTGATGCCTCAAGCCTAAATTCTTCAACCTAGCAATAGAGTTGGTCACCATTTTGTTCTAAACACTCAAGATATAGTCACAGTTTCTTGAATGCTTCTTACTAGTTGAGCAAACTAGAACTACATCAGGTCCCACTCCCCAGATCTCCCGTCTGAGTCAGTCCAAGGTCCCTTTCTTATGATCCCTTTCAGGGAATTTTTATATACTATAACAGCATCTACAAGCTTATTTTCACCATGTTTCAGACAAATAATGGTATAATACATACCTTGTTGCAGTTTTCTCTTAATCCATTTACCCATTCAACCAGAAGAACTTATACGGACGGGGTCTGGCATTATGATAGAAGCCACTCTGGCCATTAGAGGGGCAGAAATAAATTTTAACACACTAAGGGAAGAGTTATGTCACCTCACAGACCTTACATTCTAGTGAAGGTGACAAACAAGGAACACAATACACAGGGTGCAGACTATGTTAAACAGTGAGTGCCAAAGTACAAATCAATAGTAATGGCAAGGCAAGAAATGGACAGTAAGTATTCTGCTGTTGCATTTTGGATAGGGGGACCAACAGAGGCTTTACAGAAAAGACATTTTAAAATAGTATCCTGGAGGTAATAAAACATTAAGCATATGACTCCTTGGGAAAATAACATTTTAGTAGAGGGAACAAATATAAAAACATGAGGTGGATTGTGTCCTCTGGGTAGAAATAGAAAAAAAAAAAAAGACTGCTGTACTTGTTCCAGAATAAATGATAAATGATCAACCTAAATGCCCCAAAATAGTTTTTATTTTATTTGTTTTGAACTATAATTTCACCTAGCCTGGTATGATTATGTGCACAGTCCCATCTCATTTACTGTTTGCGTTTGTGTTTTAATCAATGATAAGCCTGATAAGAGCGAAGGGGTGAACCAACTCCACAGAGGAGTTCTCTTCCCGATTCCACACATGCTTCCTGTTGCACACATGCACGCATGCTTCATACACACACACATACACACACAGAGACACACACACAGACACACACAAATATACACACAAAGAGTAAATAAATAAATAAATAAATAAATAAAAGACTAATTACAGGATTCAAAAACCAAAGAGATGTTGGGCAAAGAATGTAAAAACCTTAATTAAAGCCCTACTAATCATTTTAGGAAGGTCCCCATCATGAAGACAGTTTGATGAATCTAATTGACTATGTCATCATCAAATCTGACCCACGTTTTATCTTAAATGCAATGGACACTTTGTGAAACAAACAAACAAAAATGTACTTTTTGAAAATTGTTTGTCATACATCATAAAGTAAGAAAGCTTTTCCATAAACACAACTGGTTTTGGCTGAGCACACTGGAAGAAGTATCCATAAGTATTTGCACTGATCTATAGTAACATTTTAAAGAAGAGTTTGGCTCATTAGGCACATTTCACGAGCGTTCATGCTGATATTTTCAGATCACTTAAAACTATCAGATTGTTTACTGGGCTGTAGCTGCTCTAGCTTTGCATTGGGTCATCTAAGGCTTCTGAAAATACGACTCCAATTCCCTCGATATGTCTTAAACACAACATCATTTTTTCAACAGATGCTAGGAGAGCACTCGATAACCTCTAAGGGGTTTGATACACAGAAAGAACACGCCTGCAGTGACATGCTTTTGAATCACCAGTTTACATCATGGTTACAGAGTATACCCTGAAAAGAGTATTTCTCAACCCTAACAACTACCACCAAGAATACCTGTATTCTAAAAACTTACAGGCAAAATAGTTCTCTCTAACCTCTAAGAAGGAACTCTATTCCTAAGTATATTCTGAGAAAAATCACTTCCAGTATTTTCTGTGAGAGTGAATACAAACATGGAGTGTGTGCTGAAACCATGCATTTTCGACTTTGGGGATTAAATATGACCAACGTGCTGATGTGTGCCTGGGAATGTATAATGAAACCTCTTTACTAAAACATGTTTTAAATGAAGTAGGCATATTTTTCACAATGTCTGGTGAGAACAAACAAGCAAACAACAAAAAAAAAGCTGGTCCACCAAAGAAGATTCAGGATGAAGATGGCTCTCACATGAGTTGCCACGGCCAACAGGATTTTCTTTTTTCTTTTTTCTTTTATTAGATGTTTTCTTTATTTACATGTCATACAATATCTCTTTTCCCAGGTTCCCCTCCAAAAATATAAATAAATAAAATAACAAAAACAAACCCCTGTTCCCTGCCTCTTCCCCCTGCTCACCACCCCACCCTCTCCTGCTTACTGGCCCTGGCATTTCCCTACACTGGGGCATAGAACCTTCACAGGGCCTCTCCTTGCATTAATGACCAACTTGGCCATCCTCTGCTATACATATGCTGCTGGAGCCATTAGTCCCACCATGTGTACTCTTTGGGTGGTGGCTTAGTCACTGGGAGTTCTGAGCGTACTGGTTAGTTCATATTGTTGCTTGTCCTAAGGGGCTGCAAACCCTTCAGGTTCTTGGGTCCTTTCTCTAGCTCCTTCACTAAGGACCCTGTACTTAGTCCAATGGATGGCTGTGAGCTATACTTTTGTATTAGTCGGGCACTGGCAGAGCCTCTCAGGAGACAGCTATATCAGGCTCCTGTCATCCAGTGCTTGCTGGCATCCACAATAGTGTCTGGATTTGATGATTGAATATGGGAAGGATCCCAAGTGGAGCAGTCTCTAGATTGTCCTTCCTTCAGTCTCTGCTCCATAGTTAGTCTCTACAACTCCTTCCATGGGTATTTTTGTTCCCCCTTTTAAGAAGGAATGAAGTATCCACTCTTTGGTCTTCCTTTTCTTGAGTTTCTTGTGGTTTGTAGATTGTACTTTGTGTATTCTGATCTTCTAGGCTAATATCCACTTATCAGAGAATGCATACCATGTGTGTTCCTTTGTGATTGAGTTACCTCACTCAGGATGCTATTCTCCAGATTCATCCATTTCCCCAAGAATTTCATAAATTCATTGTTTTTAATAGCTGAATAGTACTCCATTTTGTAGATGCACCACATTTTCTGTATCCATTCCTCTGTTGAGGGACATCTGGGTTGTTTCCAGTTTCTGGTTATTATAAATAAGCCACTATTAACATAGTGGAGCATGTGTCCTTATTACATGTTGGAGCATCTTCTGGGTATATGCCCAGGAGTGGTATAGCTGCGTCCTCTGGTAGTACTATGTACAATTTCCGGAGGGACCACCAAACTGATTTCCAGAGTGGTTGTACCAGCTTGCAAACCCACCAGCAATGAAGGAGTGTTCTTCTTTCTCCACAACCTCTCCAGCATCTGCTATCATCTGAGTTTTTTATCCTAGCCATTCTGACTGGTTTGAGGTGGACTCTCAGGGTTGTTTTGATTTGCATTTCCCTGATGACTAAGGATGTTGAACATTTCTTTAGGTGTTTCTCAGCCATTAGGTATTCCTCAGTTGGGAATTCTTTGTTTAGCTCTGTACCCCATTTTTTCTTAATACCTGCCTTATCCCGTGGCAACCCTATGCACTCTCTATTCATTTACTCTTTTAGTGCATGTTTTCTTTTTTGTTTTTGTTTTTGTTTTTCTCTGCTGGGGATTAGACTCACAACCTGATGCTTGTTCAGCGGGAGGTTTAATACGAATCTGTAAACCAAATACTTTAAGGAAACATGCTTAGACACCTGCCAGCACATCAGTTCAGCTCACCCTGTTAGCTTGGGAAGGGGGGGGGAAGAAAACAAGTCTGAAAAGGTCATTGCTCACAAAGAGTTTGCATTCTAATGAGGAACAGGTGAGAGGCCCGGGAATGAGAGCAGGTGGCAGTGAAGGCTGAACTAAATTAGTGACCAGAAGGAGGTGGAATACTTGAAGTGCAGCCTTCCCAAAAGTTATATTTCAACAGAGATCAGAATGTCAAGACGACACCCATAGAAATCTGTAAAGAATGTTCCAGGATATAATAAATGGTAAATAGACCATTATAAAAACAGTATATTTGAAAAGGAAGTGTAAATACACAGTCACTGGTGTTGGCTACAGCCTTCTAGCGAATATCAGATTGAAAACTGTCATTTCAAATCACATAATTCTTGGCAAATGTATGAGAAGTAATCATTTCCAGCTGCAGGACAACGGATGGCACCTGGCTGTGATCCTTGAGAGCTGACAACACGTGATATGAATTTCATGTTGTATTTACTTTATGTTTCTGCTGGGGGCACACTCAGAATCCTAACACAGAAAAGAGAAATTTCAATAGATAAGAAGGGATAGTAAGGAAGAAGATACAGAATTAAGACATCAGGGCAGGCTGAACAGGCCAGAATTGGTCAGATGATTAATTAAAAGGAAAGAAATGGAAGAGTTTTCTCTATCCTGGGTTTTTTGTTATTCCAGATGAATTTGAGAATTGCTCTTTCTAACTCTCTGAAGAATTGAGTCGGAATTTTGATGGGGATTGCATTGAATATGTACATTGCTTTCGGTAAGATGGCCATTTTTACCATATTAATTCTGCCAATCCATGAGCATGGGAGACCTCTCCATCTTCTGAGGTCTTCAGTTTCTTTCTTCAGATTTGCAAGTTCTTGTCATACAGATCTTTCACTTGTTTGATTAGTCATATCAAGATATTTTATATTATTTGTGACTATTGTGAAAAGTGTTGTTTCCTTAATATCTTTCTCAGCCTGTTTATCCTTTGAGTATAGGAAGGCTATTGATTTGTTTGAGTTAATTTTGTATCCAGCCACTTTGCTAAAGTTGCTCAGCTGTAGGAGTTCTCTGGTGGAGTTTTGGGGGTAATTTAAGTATACTATCATAGCATCTGCAAGTAATGATATTTTGTCTTCTTTCTTTCCATTTTGTATCCTTTTGATCTCCATTTGTTGTCTAATTGTTCTGGCTAGAATTTCAAGTACTTCCACGTAAAACCAGATATGCTGAATCTAATAGAAGAGAAAGTAGGGAAAAGTCTCAAACACATAGGCAGCAGGGGAAAAGTTCCTGGACAGAACACTAATGGCTTATGCTCTAAGATCAATAATAAACAAATGGGACGTCATAAAATTGCAAAGCTTCTGTAAGACAAAGGACACTGTCAATAGGACAAAACAAACATATTGGGAAAAGATCTTTACCAATCTCACATCCGAAAGATGGCTAATATCCAATACATACAAAGAACTCAAGAAGTTAGATTCCAGAGAAC
The DNA here is from genome assembly GCF_008632895.1 of Mastomys coucha. Lineage (NCBI taxonomy): Eukaryota > Metazoa > Chordata > Mammalia > Rodentia > Muridae > Mastomys > Mastomys coucha. The sequence goes on along the minus strand of NW_022196895.1, from coordinate 43,707,428 downwards.
CAAATAACCCTTTTAAAAAATGGAGTACTGCCGGGCAGTGGTGGCGCACACCTTTAATCCCAGCACTTGGGAGGCAGAGGCAGGTGGATTTCTGAGTTTGAGGCCAGCCTGGTCTAGAGAGTGAGTTCCAGGACAGCCAGGGCTATACAGAGAAACTCTGTCTTGAAAAACCAAAAAAAAAAAAAAAAAATGGAATACAGGGCTTAACAGAGAATTCTCAACTGAAGAAACTCAAAGGGCTGAGAAGCACCTAAAGAAATGTTCAACATCCTTAGTCATCAGAGAACTGCAAAAACAACCCTGAGATTCCACCTCACACCAGTCAGAATGGCTAAGATCAAAAACTCAGAACAAACCCCTGTTTCCTCCCCCCCTCCCCCTGCTCACCACCCCATCCTCTCCTGCTTACTGGCCCTGGCATTCCCCCCCCCCTTTTTTTTGGAGGCAAAACTGGGAAAGGAGAAATCATATGACATGTAAATAAAGAAAATATCTAATAAAAAAAAGAAAAAGAAGAAGAAATTTTGAAGTAAGGAAAAAAATCCTCAGGTGACAGCAGATGCTGGAGAGGCTGTGGAGAAAGAGGAACACTCCTTCATTGCTGGTGGGATTGCAAGCTGGTACAGCCACTCTGGAAATCAGTTTGGTGGTTCCTCAGAAAACTGGACATAGTTCTACCTGAGGACCCAGCTATACCACTCCTGGGCATATACCCAGAAAATGCTCCTACATGTAATAAGGACACATGCTCCACTATGTTCATAGTGGCCTTATTTGTAATAGCCAGAAGCTGGAAAGAACCCAAATATCCCTCGGCTGAGAAATGGATACAGAAAATGTGGTATGTTTACACAATAGAATACTACTTAGCTATTAAAAACAATGACTCCATGAAATTCGCAGGCAAATGGATGGAACTTGAAAATATCATCCTGAGTGAGGCAACTAAATCACAAAAGAACATACATGGTATGTACTCACTGAGAAGTGGATATTACTCCAAAAGTTCGGAATACCCAAGATTCAATTCACAGACCATATGAAGCCTAAGAAGAAGGAAGACCAAAGTGTGGATGATTCAGTGTTTCTTAGAAGGGGGAACAAAATACTCACAAGAGGAAATATGGAGACAAAGTGTGGAACAGAAACTGAAAGGCCATCCAGAGTCTGCCCCACCTGGGGATCCATCCCATATACAGCCACCAAACCTGGATGCTATTCCGGATGCTGGGAAGTGCTTGCTGATGGAAGCCTGATATGGTTGTCTCCTGAGAGGCTCTGCCAGAGCCTGACAAATACAGAGGCGGATGCTCGCAGCCAACCATTGGACTGAGCGTGGGGTCACCGATGAAGGAGTTGGAGAAGGAACTAAAGGAGCTGAGGGGGTTTGTAGCCCCATGGAGGGAGCAACAATGTTGACAGGTCCCTCTGGAGCTCCCAAGGACTGGACCACCAACCAAAGAATACACATGGAGGGATCCATGGCACTGGCCACTTACATGGCAGAGGATGGCCTTGTTGGACATCTGTGGGAAGAGAGGCCCTTGGGCCTGAAGATGATCGATGCCCCAGTGTACGTAGGGTAATGCCAGAGCAGGAAGTCGGGAGTGGGTGGGTGAGTCGGGGAGCACCTTCATAGAGGCAAGAGGAGGAGGGATGGGATAGAGGTTTTCTGAAGGGAAGACCTGGAAAGGGGAAAACATATGAACTATAAATAAAGAAAATATCCAATTTAAAAAAAAAAGGAAAGAAATGGGGCTGGAAAGATGGATCAGTGGTTAAAAGCACTTGACATGCCCAGAATCCAGGTACAGTTTACAGCACCACAATCAGGTGGTTCACAGCCATCTGTAACTCCAGTTCCAGGAAGTTCTGACAATCTCTTTTGGCCTCTATGGGTATCAGGCACACATGGAGGGAGTATATAAAGAAACACGCAGGCAAATAGTCATATACATAAAATAAAAATAAGTCTTGAGAAGTAAAAAAGTGTTTAAATTTTTTTAAGTAAAAGAAAATACCAGAAACCCACACAAGAGTAACCTCAAGTCTAAACTAAATACATGTTCCTGCATGTTCCTGTAGGCAACCACTAACATCACACACAAAACAGCAATCACTTAGGGGAGGCAGGTCTTAGGTCAACTCAGCCTGCAAGTTCAACCGGAAGGCCGAGTGAGTCTTCTGCCTCCATAAGCAATGCAAGCCCTATTAAAGGAGCCGGAGCCTTGTACTGATACAGTACCCACAGCATTTAGCATCGAATACCGATTTTAAAAATTGTAAACCAAGACATCAAAATATGCCAACTGAACATAAGGGAGAAAATACCTCTCCACAGAAAAATTACAGCAATAATATCCTTTCAAATGAGAAATAACAAAAAATTTTAATTATTTTAAGTATTTGAGGATTTAAAGTAGACATGTTAAATGAATAAAGGACATCAACAAAATGAAAAATATTGTTTAAAACAGAATTTTGAAAACTGATTTTTTTTTTAATTTGAAAACAAAAAATATCTTATGGACAATCAGCAGCTGCTTGAAAGGAAAAAACTAAAAATCAATGAAACTGAAGCCAAATCTAAAACAACAACAACAAAAATAACACAGCAAATTTAAGACAGAAAGAAAAAAAATCTAAATAATAGATATAGTCATAAATACATACAAAGAGAAAAATATAAGAAAAAAATTTTTATGGTAATATTGATCCTTGAAATGGGATTTGTAGCATTTCAGTCCATGGTTATATAGTACCAAATAAACCAAGAAAAAAATAAACCCACAGTCAGGCAAAGACCATGCAGAAATACTTCACTGTGTCTGCTGTACCTCGGTGTGTGTTATATAAAGAGTTTCTGGCTGACCACTGCTTATTTCACCTGTTGACTGCCATGTCATGATGGTAGAAACCCCCACAAGTCTGAATTTGAATTTGGATGTTTTCTTGGACTAGCAATTTGCTGGAAGTGGTTCTCTAATAGAGCAGCAAACCACGGATCCTTCTGAGACATGTGGTCACAGGAGGCAGCCACAGGTAACTCTATGGAACACGGTGTTCTATCGCTGTGCTATTCACTGGGTTTTAGGTTGGAAATACATTTCCAAATTAATGTCTTCAGAAAACATCTCCAAATCTCATGGAACTTAGAGAGGCATCTGCAACTTGGTTTTCATGGACTAGAGCTAAGTTACTTTTGTAAGTTAGCTCTGGGTTTCCTTTTATTCTTTGATGTGGGCAGATCTAGAGCCATCTTTAATCAAGTTTCAGGCTAATCACTATTGCTTCCAAGACAGGATCTTTTTAGAAGATTCTACTACTCTGTGCTCCATGGATTATAAATCTGATTTTCCTATGCTTCTGAGAATGCAAGTCATACCCAAGCCCATGGGAGCTTGGAAACTTCTGCAGCAATTCTCTTTACTACTAGACAGTTCTTGTCAGGTCTGTGCAGATCAATCCCATGCAAAGGACTCAGAGGAGGCCTCCACAGAACTACGGATTTGTGTGTTAGTTGCATTCACTGTGACATTCTGCCAGAAATTAGAGTTACTTTAATTAACCTCACTGAGCTCTAGGTCTTCGCCTTCTTCAGCTCCCCAGGGTCTTCCTAGTTTCTACCTCCTAACACTGTGGCCTGGAAATCACCTCCATTGGGACAAGAAGCTATGATTCCAAAGCTGAATGTCATCTCCCTTCTCAAATGGTTACGATACTGGCCTGAAAACCATCGTTTCAGACATTTTCTCCTTAAAATAGGAGAGAGTTCTGTGGAGAAACAGTTGTTAAATGCTAGCAGCCTATTCATTTGTTACCATTTGGAGCTTACACAATTGTCTACACAGACTATCCCAAAGTGCCTTTATCAAATCTCCTAGAAATGAGTCTATCAAGCAAGTGCGATGCGAGGCCAACATCTAAATGAAACACTATCTCCACATAATGTGATAAAAAAAAAATAAAGGGTTAAAATTTCAAAATCATTTACATTTGTGGTATATCAAAAGTCAAAAATACGTAGAGAGAAATCTAAAAAAATAGGTAAAATAACAATGCAGACCGGCCAACAAATGGATCAGGGTGTTTTGTAGAGAGATAGAGTGTTTCTTTCTAAGATAGAAAAGGTTACCAGCTATCTCACATCTCATTGTACTAAATGCCACTGGCTCCTAACTTTAAAGTGGCTAACTGTACACTGCATTTTATTTCCATATTTAAAAATCAACAACCTATCATAGCCATAGTCTTCTCTTTATTAATATATTATATTAACATACCAGACAGGCTTTAAGATTGGAGTTGTAAACATTTATAAAGTATTGAAGAGTAAACCACTAGCTTTAAGACAAGCCATTGAGAAGTCTTTTGTCATGACTATTTTCTATGTCACTGTGGAAGTCCCAGTATCACTGTAGGAACCACACATTGGCCTGAAAGGAATGTTATGCTCTGTGGATCTATGAGCCAGAGTGAATACTCCCATGTAACATGAGCACGGATGGCCCATGGCTGTGCTGTGCTGAATTGCTTTGTTTTGGATTTTCTTTTAATTTTTGTTTTGTGTTTGAAGGGCTTTCAACCTATACTACACATTGGTCTTCAACTCAGTGTGTAGCCCAAGCTGGCCTCCAACTCACAACAACCCTTCTGGTTAAGCCTCTCCAGGATTGGGATACATGTATGAGCCACCATGACCTGCCACCAGTCAATATTGACAGTTAGTGATGAAGCCTGTTAAATGTACATGCAAGGACAGACTTGATTTTTGAACTTTTGTATAACAATAAAGTACTACTGCACCTTGTGTTTCCAATGCATGTGGACAGTAGATAATAAATTCTGCATTACTGACTAATTACTATTTAATTAAATTAATCATTTAATTTCTCCTCTAGCTATTTTCAAATACACAATACATAATTGCTAATCATATTCACACTTCTGTACATTTGAACACTAGCACAGGCTCCTTCTATCACCTTGTAACTCTGTACCTACCTGTTGGATAATCTCTGCCTATCACTCCCTCCCATCATACCAGAGATCACCATTCATCTCTACTTCTATGATGTCAACGTGATTTAGATTACAAATTATGATATTTGTCTCTCTTAATCTGGCTTATTTTACATAATTACTCTTTGAATCTGTGCATATTGTCATGAATGATGGATTTCATTATTTTTATGGCTGAATACTATTTATTTATATGCCATATTTTCTGTCATATATATAACATTCTATACAACATTCATCTGTTGTTAGACATGTAGTCTGATTCTAGATCTTGGCTATTGTGAGAAGAGTACTATAATAAACATGAGAGTGGATACTTCTTTGACATACATACTGACTTTGTTTCATTTGGATATGTGCCCAGCCATGGGATTCCTGCAGGGTGTTATTTTTAATGTTAGGGTTTATTTGAAAATCACCTTTAATGTGTTAGCTTTTCCTTCCTGCTGTTTGGCCCTTGAAAAAAAGCTTTGGATTAATCCCCTCTGAGTCAGATCAGTTTCACATTATGAGTATGGCAATACCAGGCCTCCTAAGATGGCGAATTCCTGTAACATACCGATGAGTCTTAACACTCCACCTCAAATGTACTCTGAGGTCAGTAGTTACGTAGCTTCATCAAAGTTAAAATAAATTACAGTGCTAGACCTGTCCACAAGATCACTTGAGGTATTTTTATTCTTTGTCTCCTTCTGTTTCATATTTTCTTATCTTGTCTGGAGGATTTCCAGAGATAGGATGAGGCTTTGTGTCTCCACTAGTACCTTCAAGATTCTACGCATTTGATGATTTTGTAATAAAAAATTTTTAAGAAATAATAAGCTGATGACAGAACTGGTTCCCAGAACAATGAAAAATGGTTCCAGGTTCTCTATCAAATGTTTAAGTCCTTCCAAGTCCCAGGTGTGATTCACGGGCTTTCACAGGCAAGAGACCTGTCAAAATTGATAAAGTAAAACCCTAAACATTGAAATCGTTCACTTAACATCTTCATAGTTATTTTTATCTAGAGGTAAAAATTAGACCATAGCCCAGATACTTCCCCAAGCATGATCTCTTATTAGCAAATCCAACTGAACTTTAAAAAAAATCTCATGACCTTTTATTAGATATATGCAGAATAATTTGTAAAGTTATAGCTGACAATTTTTTTAAGGAAAAAAATACATAGAATAATGGCTAAGACCAGTGCTAGAAGTTAGAAGAAATCCATTCCCCAAGCCATTTTGAAAAGAAAAATAACTACTTTCTGATCATCTACACCAAATTGGGATGGGAACAAGAGTTAAACTTTTATTGTTTTAACCATATATGTGTATAAATGAGTGTCTGCATGCATGCATGTGTACATGCACACACAGACACACATACATGGTGTGTGTGTCTGTGTGTGAATGTGTGTCTGTGTGTGTATATACCTACATATATGGATTTATTTGTTATACCAGTCAACTTATATATTTTTATTTAATTTAATTTTTATTTTATTTATTTATTTAATTCAATTTAATTTAATAAGAAAGTAACAACAGTACAACGAGAGAATTAGAGCAGTAATTGGGACAGACCTACAAACTTGAGTCAAAATAGAAACCCATTACAAATTACAAATGATAAAAATCTCCTCTCTGTGTGCTAGTTAATGGATAACAATGGTGTAATAATTCCAAGTAGTTGATCTATCCTTCTGAGAGCAACAGTGTGGAAGATGGGACTTCTTCAGCATGCATTGTGGACCAAAGCAAATGTGAAGCTGGCACCTTGTTGCACAGAGTTGAACTGCTTTTGACACTAAATCAATGCACAGAATACAGAATGGCATTCTTGTTAATATAACAGCGATTTCCCCCAAGATGATTCACAAAACATTTCAGTAGTATTTCGTGTTAATCTACTAGGAACAGATATGTAAAGCAACTTCACTTTCAGCAAGCACCCACTCTGAGGCAAAGGTCTTCATTCTGAGGAAACCTGCATGTATCTGACATACTCTTCACAGGGGCACAAACTCAAGGAAGGCTTCTCTCAGCAGCTGAAGTAGTGTCGCCTTAGTTAAGTGATGTGCTGCGACCAAACACCCAGCACATCTCCTCCTTGACCTTTTCCTCCTCGCCACTTGTCTTGTAGCTATCAGTTCTTCTGTCTATCCTCATGTCTGTTTGTTGACCGTTCAGCTGAGTGCAGATATTAAATGCTAAGAGGCTCCCATTTCCTATCTTTTCCAAAGAACAGGGGTAAAGCCATCAAAACTATAATCTGCCAGGCCATGAAAAAGTAAAAATGAAAGTATTGCCTATATAACATATTATATTCCTCTTTGAGGCTGATAAATACTCAGTTGTCACTCATGGAAGATTCTGGGTGGAAAGTCAACAAAGATCCTCGATAGCATAGGCTCCTAATTCTATAACAAATTCAGGGAGGGAGAACTCTTTTGTCCCTTTTGAACATAGCTTTAAATTATAAATGAATGTTTCTAAATTTAAAAGAAAGACACAGAGGTTCCAACATTGAAAGAATGTTTTTCAATTTTCGGTTAAGTGTTGACTTCTACAGCTTCCAATAATTGAATGTGTCTAAATGGGAAAATTAATAGAAAACACATAGGCTAATAGGTACAAAAGAGTAAGCAAGATCCAAGGCCATTCTCTTGCCTAGTGACTTCAGGGACTCAAAGAATACAGCCACATCAGTTTCTCTGCTGTTCTTTTTGCCTCCTATATTCAGACACTGAGCCGCAGAAACCAAAAACCCAGCAACACTAACAGACAAGGACAAGATGACAATGTCCCATGAATGCTTGTTCTTCCAAACCAGAGAGGCCAAGGAGAGCAGCAACCTAGCAAAGCAGGAATACTTTGCATCATAAACTATTCTACTCCAGTCAGACTTGACAGATAGCTCACATTAAGGAATCGACATACAACAAGGGACCTGGGTATCCTGTGAGGGTGGAGTTAGAGAAGGTTCAGTGGAGAGCCTGAACTTCTATACCAACCTAGAAAACCTAGGAATTCTATTGTGCTGGAATCCAAGGAGACTGAGTAGAGAATAAGGACTTTAATTATTGCCTGGTGGTATCAAAACCACCCACTCCATTCCACACAACCGTGGTCAATGGTGGCCATGTAGGAAGCCGTTCCTCACCTCCAGCTACCTGTACAGGAGTGTCAATGAGCGCTGGAGAAGCCTAAATTTAACCCCACTGGATAGTAAGAGAAACTGGACACACAGATGTTCCTGTTGGGAAGAAGAAATGGTACAGCTACTATGGAGAACAATTTGAAAGTACTCTGAGAATTAAACATGCATGTAAGACTCAGTCATTGTCCTTCCCATAATAGACCCTCTCAAAATGAAAAAGTACATTTCCTACAAAGACCTGTGTGTGAATGTCTATAGCAGCCTTACTCACAATAGCTTAAAACAGAATTATCCAGGTACCTTCGACAGGTAAATACTTAAACATTCTAATTTCCATCTACACCATGGAACACTAATCAGAATGAAGTGAAATAAAATGAAACTCTGACACACAAAACAACCTGCATAAGTTTCTCAAAAATTTCTTAGTGAAAAGGGCTAAGTTCAAAAAGCTATCTATATTGAGTCTATGTATGGCCTTTTTTTTTTTTTTTTTTTTGGTTTTTGGTTTTTGGTTTTTGGTTTTTTGGTTTTTTGGTTTTGTTTTGTTTTGTTTTGTTTTTTGAGACAGGGTTTCTCTATATAGCCCTGGCTATCCTGGAACTCATTCTGTAGACCAGGATGGCCTCAAATTCAAAAATCTGCCTGCCTCTGCTTCCCAAGTGCTGGGATTTAAGGCATGCACCACCACTGCCTGGCAATGTATGGCCTTCTTTAAATGACAACATTAGGAATAGAAAAGGGGATTAATAATGTCCAGTGGTCAGGGAACACAATAGGACAATAAGGAGTCATGTAGATTACTCTTATCTTCGCTGTGTCAATGTAGACACCCAGACTACGAAAGAACATTACAGTTTCACAGTATACTACAGTGTAAGAAATAACGACACATATGATTCCCCTATTATTTCTTACCACTGAGGGGAACTTCAATTATTTTGAAATGTTAATGACAAATAGCACTTCCTGGAGTGGTAGGGAAAAATATTGAAGGCCATGTTAAGTAGAAGGTGCAATGGTCACTTGCCATGTGCACCTGCACTCACTGTGCCTTCCACAAATGTGGTTAATATCTCTCAGCACACAAGATGTGCTACTATGACTACCTTTGATACTTTTACTTTACAAAAACTTTCTGATTGCTTTTACTATGCCTTCAATTTCCAGAGGAGAGAGGAGACCAAGATTACATGTAGAATGTCTATATTAACTGGAAATGGAGCTATAGCCAAGATTCATGGCTGTGTCACTGCACAAGAGTGACAAACAGAGGGATATAAAATGCCAAAAATCTTTTGCTGGGAGCATTAAAAATCTACTGTAAATCAATTTTTCAATCCAAGATACAACAGTTTTCAACTATTAAAATGTCTAGTCGGTACCTCTGTTTAAATGGTCTTCAGAATGAGAACTGGGTTTCTATTGAATTCTCTCATTGAGTTCATAAGGTCAAAAGAGTTTTTTGATAGCTCGATTACTAGTCTGCAAAACTCTCTTGAATTTTTATTCCTAGATATGACATAGCTTTTCTGGATAGTTTTCAATGTGATATAGTCTGTCTTGAGGGGTTTGCTTTTCCTGTCAGGTTTATAACTGCAGATGCAAAGCCACATTT
>NW_022196895.1:43657044-43697344 GCF_008632895.1 Mastomys coucha | reverse complement strand
ACACAAGCCGTGGTCGCTGCCTTGGCTAAGGGAGAAACAGAGTGGCAGCCCCTATATAGAAATCAAGTCACAGTCCTTGCTGAATTGGAAATGCAAACTGCTTTATTTGGGCCGCTTCTTTCCCTTTAGCTAGTCTCCTTTCACATGCTTCCTGAGGCTGCAAGACTTACCCAGCTCCTCACTCTGGGTAAAAACATCAGGTCCTCCAGAGCCTAGGACACCTTAACTGCCGTCTCTCCTGTTCACGCTTTTGTTTCCTTTATTTCATTTCGTTTCATTTTGTTTTGTCTTGTTTTTGTTTTGCTTTCTTTGCAGATAAACCTAGTCTATAAAATGCTTTCCTGGATTGTCTTTCCTTCAGTCTCTGCTCCATACTTTGTCTCTGCAACTCCTTCCATGGGTATTTTGTTCCCCCTTCTAAGAAGAATCAAAGTACCCATACTTTGGTCTTCCTTCTTCTTTAGTTTCTTGTAGTTTGTTGATTGTATCTTGGGTGTTAAAAGCTTCTGGGATAATATCCACTTATCAGTGAATGCATACCATGTGTGTTCTTTTGTGACTGGATTACCTCACTCAGGATGATAATCTCCAGATCCATCCATTTCCTTAAGAATTTCATAAATTCATTGCTTTTAATAGCTGAGGAGTACTCCGTTGTGTAAATGTACCACATTTTCTGTATCCATTCCTCTGTTGAGGGACATCTGGTTGTTTCCAGTTTCTGGCTATTATAAATAAGGCCGCTATGAACATAGTAGAGCATGTGCCCTTATTGTATGTTGGAGCATCTTCTGGGTATACACCCAGGAATTGTATAGCTGGGTCCTATGGTAGTACTATGTCCAATTTCCTGAGGAGCCACCAAACTGATTTCCAGAGTGGTTGTACTAGCTTGCAATCCCACCAGCAATGAAGGAGTGTTCCTCTTTCTCCACAACCTCTCCAGTATCTGCTGTCATCTGAGTTTTTTATCCAGAGACTGCCCCACCTGGAAATTCTTCCCATATTTAATCACAAACCCAGACACTATTGTGGATGCCAGCAAGTGCTAGCTGACAGGAGCCTGATATAGCTGTTTCCTGAGAGGCTATGACAATACCCAACTAATACAGAAGTAGAGACTCACAGCCATCCATTGGACTGAGTACAGGGTCTCCAGTGAAGGAGCTAGAGAAAGGACCCAAGGAGCTGAAGGATTTGCAGCCCCTTAGGACGACCAACAAGATGAACTCACTAGTACCCTCAGAGCTCCCAGGGACTAAACCACCAACCAAAGAGTACACATGGTAGGACTCATGGCCCCAGCTGCATATGTATAGCACAGGATGGCCTAGTCGGTCATCAGTGGAAGGAGATGCCCTTGGTCCTGTGAAGGTTCTATGCCTCAGTGTAGGGGAATGCCAGGGCCAAGAAGCAGGAGAGGGTACATTGGTGAGCAGGGGAATGGGGGAGGGAACAGGAGTTTTGTATTTTTTTTTTTTTTTGGAAGGGGAAACTGGGAAAGGGGATATCATTTGAAATGTAAATAAAAAAAATATCTAATTAAAAAAAAAAGAAAACTGCTTTCCTGGCAACCCAGCTTTCTGACAGATGAAAATCGGTCCAAAGAAATACCTTGCCTTGCAAACACTCTACAAGACGTCTCAGTCAAATGCCTGCTAGGTCTGTCAATAATCCAGTTAGCAGCTCCATGGACTCTATAAATTGTCCAAGATACACAGACTGGAAGAAGCATTAGAATAGGTCTGCTATGACCCCCCTACCACACACAGGAACAGCTCCAGTGACCTCACTATCTGCTCCACTCCGTCCCCTCCCCTCCAAGAGCCAATAAGCAGAAATCAGAAGCTCAAGGCTACACTCAGCTTTCTATGCAGAAAAGTAGTCTGTAAAACCAAGAGTCTCGAATTAGTATTGTCATTCCTCATGGTCAAACTGACCTTATTGAGAATCCCATGTGTATATACTTAGTAAAAGCGTGATATGCATGTACTTCGACTATGGTTAGGGGCATCATTAACACTTGCCTCAGTGCGACGTTCCATAAGCACAGCTACAAGAACGTTTATTGCCAGGAGAGTATTTAGAAATCCTGAATTCCTGGTCCTGCACTGAGATCCAAGAGGCAAAACCCACTGCCTAGGACCCAGAAATCTGTACGCTATTATAGGTTATTTTGAAGGCAAAGTCTCAGTATATATCTTAGGTGGAACTTGAACTCTCGATCCACCTTCCTCAGTCTCTAGAGGTGCTAAGATTACAGGTAGGACCATCATCGTCATCTAGGAAGCTACATCTGGAAGAGCGGATCCAGAGATGGCTATGTTCCCTAAGGTTTCTAAAGCATCTAGATTTTTCCTTCTGTAAATTGCCTACACTCATCTTATCCATCAGTCTTTGAAGGCAATACAGCTTTAGCCTTTAAGGAAAACAGAATGCTTGACCAGTATTTCCCTGTGACTAGAAATATCAAGAATACTAAAAATAAACAAAATTACGTTAAAATATACTAAACGATGTCCACCCTCAATTTTTCACAATCCTCTGCATGATTATTTAGGAAATGTCAGTGGAAATCTAGTCTGAAGAATGCAGTTTCCTATCAAGGCATTTGTCTGCCATGAAAAATGTGGTTTAGGCTTAGCCTTTGCTCTGAGACCTATATTAACTGATTCGTCTAGTTAAACTGAAAAAAAAAAAAAAAAAACGCATGCAGACTTATTTGTTTCAGTCATATGATTTCTAACCAGCTCGTGATATGTAGCTACCAAAAGCCTTCCAAAGAGCAAGGTGACTCAGCAGGTAAACTCACTTGCTAAGTCCCGAGACGGGAGTTTGATCCTTAGGACCCACTTGGAAAGAATGACCTGACAAGTTGCCCTCTGACCTCCACACAGGAACTATTGTGCACAAGCCTTTCCCCCCACTCCCTCAATAAACTAAGAAATGTCGTAAAACACTTTGAATGAGTTCAGATGAGTTTAGTTGATCACACATTTCCTTCGAAGACAGGCCTTGTAAACAGATCAGGCCCTGTAACCACTGTATTTCAAGTGAAGAGTTTGTGGTAAGGCAGGTAGGAATGCTTTTAAAATAGAACCCATGGGTTACATTTCTTTCTGAACAAATGGGGGTTTCAAATTAAAATGGCAATATATCTGCCGTAGGTTCTTGTGCGTCAAGACACACTCAAAACCCTTTAAGTCTACTTTATACTAAAACTAACACTGGTGCAAAGAATGAGAATTTAAAACAGTTCATTCTGGATTGGTCAACTTCAAGTTCTCCTTGGGGAGTAGCTGTAAGTTCTTGTGTATTTTTTACCAGTGGTAAATGTTGTGAAAGGATGTTGCCCTGATTTAGATAGGCCAACTATCAAAGACACGAGTTATCGGGTCGCCCCAAAGGGTTTTTATCCTGAGAGATTTGAGCACTCAGATTTCCCTATTTGAAAAATCTTCTCCAAAGCCCTGGGCAGCTGTGGTGGGCTCCTATAAAATAAGAAATATATCAAATTTACAAATCACTAAGCAAGTCGGAACGGGGCGGGGGGTGCAGAGGCAGGCTAGCTTTGACAGGAGAAAGTTTGACTATAAAATCATGCAGGTTTTGCTGCTGTTGCTGTTACTGTTGTTTTGTTGTGTTTTGTTGTTGTTTTTACAGCATTGATAAACAGAGAAGACTTGCTAGGAATCTCGTCTCCTTGTTAATGAGAAATCTACTATGAGTATCAATAACCTGTTTATAATCCGGCTGGGCCGTCTTTATGGACTTAAGAAAGTTTCCCAGCTTTAAAACTTACTGTTGGACTGACATAGCTTCAGTAAGGCTGAAATGCCATCTCTGCGAGTAAACAGCAAAGACATTTAGCTGCATTTATATGTTGTGGTGTGTCCAGAGGAATCCAGTCTATACAAGAACCCAGCACATTTTTGCTTTTTTGCAAAACATTAAGAACAAAGCAATTCCAGCACTTTTGCTGGATACTGAATAAATGACAATTTCTCCCATAGATAAAAAAAAAAAGAAAAAACATTTCAATCATCATATTCAGACATGAAAGGACATGAACTTAAATGCCTCAAATACAAAACAATTGCTTTCCAAGGCTCATGCCATCGGGTCAAGTGGCTGATTGTTGTATATAATTTATTTTAATTTGTCACTTAAAATGATGAACACAATAGTCCACATCTGCAAACAAGCGGTGGCCCTGCAGGAAGTAACCAGGCCGTTCCAGGGCTCTACAAAGTCTTAAAGCCTCCCGACTATCTGCTGCAGCTAGCTGGAAGCAGCATAGACTCTGACTCACTCACCCACTCGCGAGGGAAGTTGGACTCTTACTGCCAAGCATTTGGTGAAGAAGGGCAAATCCTGTCTGTGTGGATTGCGGTGAGACCAAAACTTTCGCTTTCCAATCACCCAAACTTGCTCTCACCGGCTTCTGATTTCACTTCTCCCCTGGGAGAAAGAGCCATTTATAAGAAGAGCAATATTTATGCAGAAGAACTCAGGAGCGAAGCTTTCAGGGAATGAAATATGCATGCTGGCCAATGGAAAGGAAGGGCTCATCTTCCCAAGACTCATGAATAATCCTTGTTTACCTTATAATGGCTATGAATTTGTCAACTGCATTGCACCCCCAAACTCTCCCAAGGATTATGACTGATGAATCCAATGCTGACATCTTGTTGGAAAAAAAAGAAAACCCAATTTGTGTTTCAAAACAGTATTTTGATAGCCTTGAATTATGAAAATTAAAGATGGTGATAATCTGGTAATTAACAGCAATTTCTTTCATCGCCACAGAAATGGCACCATGCAACAGCACTGACCTATAATTTCCCTCACACAAGACTTGCATATATTATCACCATGCATGTTTGTAATTACCCCAGCAGTCACCCAAAATATCTTATCATTTGTTCCTACCATGTTAGGGGTGTTCAAGCAGACTTGATTACCGTATTTTCTGGAACGATCAAACAAAAGGTCATTGCAAAAGAGAACATTAAACATGATGTGACACGGACAGCAGAACAGTAATTAGTGGCGCCATTAGCTCTTTCTCTCTAACTCTTAGGTAAGACAAAAGTACCGACATATGCAGAATATTTTTATTGTGTTTCTTTTTTATATTACAATTAAAACTGGAATTAAATAACAAAAGGTTAAAAAGCTAAATGAAATAAACAGTAGCTGCATCCTAATAATATTTCATCCTTCCCTGGATCTGTGCCTGGATCTCCTATTTGTGTGGAGGGATTCTATGAATGAACACCTTGTGAACGGACAGCCTACATCTGAGCCCCCCAACTCAGTCCTCCAACTTCTCCCAGGGCAGTTGATGCCTCATTAAGTACCTGCTCGCTTTCCTACTGTAAGATAATCAAGTACAAGACTAGGATATGCTTGAACTCAAACTTTGATGCCTAGTCTTTGGTATCCATAGTCTATACATTAGGACCAGGGTATTCATTTTCCTGCCATTAAAAGAACTTCAGTGGCGCTGGGTTCAGTTCTTATTGCATAGAGGGTGGACCTGAATTAAAAACCCATGTAAAAAACAAGGACAGTGGTACGTATTTATAACCCCAGCCCTAGAGAGAGAGAGGAGGGTCTTTGGAGCACCCTGGCCAGCTAGTCTACTTGGGTATTTTTTTTTCCATTGTACTTCCTACAGATTTCAAAAGGTTCCATTTCAAGGTCCAAGTACTTTGGATTGGCAACAGTAAGATCCAGTTTTCATTTGTTTGTTTGTTTGTTTGTTTGTTTAAGTAGGGTAATTTCAAGATACCTGCACAATCACAAAGATACCCAGGAATGTGTGTTGATGCATCATTTATCATTATACCATATAGCACATACCATTCTAATTACAAAATCAGAAAAATACCACAATTGCTTCCTTCTTGGACAAAGATTGGTTAAAGCATGATACAGCCACAAAATAGAATCTTGAAAGCATGAAGAAGAATGAAGCAGGAACATGTACTTACATAAGCGTATTCTGGTTATTGTCCTCTGTGAAGAAGCAGGGTGAAGAACAAGGCAAGAAGTATTCCACCTTATTAAAAATAAAAATTATTCTACCTCCCATGTATGTCTGTGGTGTGGGGGATGAAAGACAGAAGGGAAGAGAGATTCTATAGGAATACATCACTGACTGATGACAGGCATGTTCTGTAAGAGTGGCAATGAGAATGAAACAGAATGATTTTTCTTGCTCAGCTCCTTTATATTATTTAATTTGGCTTATCAAATTTAATTTGATTTGTGTAATGGTTTGTATATGCTTGGCCTACGGAATGGTACTATTAGAAGGTATGGCCCTATTAGAGTAGGTGTGTCAGTGTGGGTATAGGCTTTAAGACTCTCATCCTAGCTGCCTGGAAGCCAGTCTTCTGCTAGCAGCCTTCAGATGAAGATGTAGAACTCTCAGCTCTGCCTGCACCATGCCTACCTGGATGCTGCCATGTTTCCAACTTGATGATAATAGACTGAACCTCTGAACCTGTAAGCCAATTAAATGTTGTCCTTATAAGAGTTGTCTTGGTCATGGTCTCTGTTCACAGAAGTAAAACCCTAACTAAGATATCATGTCAAACATTTTTTTTAAATGTGAAGAAAATTATTCAACTCACTAATAGAATAAGGAGATAACAAACACATAGTCCTGCACTCAGTATCTTTGATGTGTGGAAGGGGGTAATGTAAATATGACTCACTGGTTTTTGAAGCCTTTTAACACCATGATAAATGGAAATGTCTGTGTTTTTATGTGCCGGAAGTCCTGACAGCTCCATCACCATAACAACCCTTCAAGTTTGCAAAGAGCCTCACGCCAATCTATTATTCTCTAAATGCAAACATCTGATAGAACAGGTTTCAGATAATACCTATGTGATCGCCAATCCACTCTGAGCATCCATGTGAGAAGCACTTAAAAGGATACTGTCGGACTTAAAGATTTCCACAGGTCTCTGCTGCAGACTTATAGTCCAGCAAATGACAAATGACAGTAACAGATTGTAAATTACTAACACAATTTCTTTTAAAAAAAATTTATTTTTTTTAAATTTCAGGTCTATCTCCAGGAAAAATGAATCTATGAACTTTTACATAAATGAGAAGAAACTTTCTAGAAATGGAAGTTGAGAAAGATATAGACTATTAAACCTAGAGAAATTTTTCTGGCCTGTCCCTGAAGGTAGCTGTGAAACCTTCATCAGAGAAGTACCCTACCTATACCCACAGGAGAGAAATACCCTGAGCTCTGAAACTATGTAGACATAGAGAAGCAAATGAGAAAACAATACACACTAAGCCTCTCAGCCCATTACCCTGAGATATTGCTCCTCTGTGCAACCACCTAGCATCAACACCCACATCGACAACCTCAGAGGAAAACCCATAGGCTGGTCTGCTTCTTCAGGACATTTCCCCAAGAAAGCCGAGCCACAGAAAAGCTATGCTTAATGCATTCTGGTGTTTGATTGTTGTTCTTTGTGGTTGTTATTGTTGTTATTCAAGAAAAAAGTTTCTCCGTGCATAGTTCTGGATGCCCTGGAATGCACTCTGTAGACCAGAACTTACAGACTTCCAGCTAACTCTGCCTCCAAAGTGTTGATATTAAAGGCCTGGGCCACAGCCACCCAGCTGGGGCTCTTTGGTTATCCCATCTTTTCTTCTAGAGCCTCCTTCATGATATTACAATGATAGAAGAAAGGTATGTCTACAAGCTAGGCAGTGTAAATGGAAGCAAGGACTGCATCACCGAGGTGTCTCTTGAGCATGTGTAGGCGAGGGCTCCAGCCCCAATAAGAACATCAAAGTAGCTCATTATCCCAGCAACTCGGATCCTACAGCACAGCGAGGAGGACAAAACAGCACACATTCTAAACTGGGAAACAAGAGCATATGCCAAGGCAAGAGTTTAAAAACTGAGATGCAGAATGTGGAGAAAACAGGCTGGTGGAGCTGGAAGGAAACTCAAATGAAAGGCATGAAGCCTTGCAGAGCAGCAGAGCAGGAGAGCAGGCGGAGGGAGGGGACTGTGCATCTTACGAATGGTGAATTCTTTGAGTACCACGAGACACACTGGAAAAGGAGAGGTTTTCCCCCCAAACTAGAATGAATGGAAAATGAAAGGGTAAAATCAGCACATTGGCTATCAAGGCATCTAATTAAAATGTTTTAAATCTATTTAACTCACTATCCAAATTATTTAATCTTCTAATAATTCCCTCACAGCTCCTATCTCCCTTCGGTTCTTCCTCTCCCTCTCCCTTTGTCTTCTTGATAAATATCATTGTTAGGTGCACTTGCCTACCAATAGCTACCATTTCTTCATGGTTGTGCTGTGTTTGGGTAAGAAGGGGGCCTTGCTCTTATTTCTCAAATGCTTCTTTTAGAAACCTTCGAAACCCAGTTCTAGGCAGCCGATATGCTCCTCGTTTTACCCTGGTATCTCGACAGAGAGCATTTCAGCCCTAGCCAGTGGTGTGCCCATGGAAACTGGGGTCATTGTATCCTAGGAAACTATGGCAACCAACAGAGGCAAATTGAAAACAGGCCCATTGTCATCATTTTTTAACGAGTAAAAGATGTGAGTATTCTCAGCAATGAATTCAGCTGCCATTTGCCAAGGAGAAGATGTAATTCAGGTTGGCTGAGTAACTAGAACAGATAAGTGTTTGAAAGCACATATGACTGACTTTATCTGTACTCTTTTTTAATAATAAACATTTATTAGACTTGTTCCTAAAATAGCCAAAGAAATCAAACGATATGATCAGCTCTTAGGAGCAACCCTTCACATGATTATTGAATGCATTGTAGCCTCCGGTATCTAGCACTTTATCCGAAAGCATTGGAAAGTGCTTATTATAATTGCACAAAAGATATCCAGAGATTATTCTGATTTCTTCTGCGGCTCTGTGCATTTGAAATTAATTGAATAATAAATTTAGATTCTTAATTCTCAAGTTTTTGGCTTCCTGACTTACAGTCCCCAATTTTATTGCAACTCTTCCTCAGATTCTTCCAAGAGGTTTAGCTGTCTAATCAAACTGAGCTGCTGAAAGACCGTATAGGTCATCCATGTAGATGCAGCATCTATTATTTTGACAAATAAGTTTACAGCATGAAGACAGAAACTGCGATGCCTCCCATTTCATTTGGGCTCATTTGTTTTGCATATCACATGAAGTTTAATTCCAAAATTTCTCCCCCCAAGGAAATCTGGGACATGTAATTTCTTTAAAAAAAAAAAAAAAAGCAGACCTAAGAAAAACAGTGTCTCCAAGAAGTCTGTATATTTATGTTATGTGCACATGCACACAAAGGGGAAAAATACCTCAGATAAGAAGCAAAAACTATTACTTCCACAGCCTCATTTATTTCCCAAGATCTGGTCTGTTCCCCAACTAAAGTAGTAAACCGAAAAATGGTATGTATATTCTAAGTATTTTAAGTCAAACACAAAATAATGTCATTTATAGATGTCTTAATATGAGACCAGAGCCTTACTGTATATCTTGGGTAATTTAGCATATACAACATTAAATTTTAGATCCCTCAAAGAATATTAAAACTTCTTTTTCCTTGCAAAATAATGTGCATATAATTTTTTATGAATCTTTACATTTTTTCAATCTTTCCCTTCCTGATATCTACTTTTTGATGGCGTTCATTGTTAGCAAATGACCTTTTCAAATATATATTTCACAGGAAATGATTTATATGTTTCCAAATACACTCACTTGTGTGTACATATATCCTCCAGTTAAATCCATGATATTAATAACAGGAATCATGAGACTTGGAAAGGACTATATGATCATAGGTAATAATCAACAGGAGGAAACCACATCATACAGACAGGCTAGGAAGTAACCTATAAGACTTGAGCCGCCATCAGAGTGGCGTAAGCAATAGAATACTGACACACACTGGCTTACATCAATACTCTGCTGGACGAACTCAGTTTTTGGGGTAAGATCGAATGAGCCATCTGGTCTCACCTTGGGACACACAGAGTTTCATGTGAAAGTAGGAAAATCAGAGCTTGTGCTGATTGTCATGCCCTCCAGCTGTATGACTGGCATGTCCTCCAGCTGTATGACTGACATGCCCTCCAGCTGTATGACTGCCAAGCCCTCCAGCTGTGTGACTGCCAAGCCCTTCAGTTGTACGACTGAAAAGCCCTCCAGTTGTCTATTTACTAAATTGAGAAGAGGATAGAGAACAGAACCCAGTTAATCCAATCATGCTATGTGTTGAAAAATAGCAGTCTTAAATGGCCAAAACCCAGCACCATTCAAATAGACCAGGGAAGAAGAGAGAAGAGCACTCCAATGATCCAGAGAAAAGGTACTGTGAAAAGACAGCTAGGGAGCCAGCATACTCACAGGAGCAGAATAGTAACATCACTTATATGTTGCCAGGAAAACCATAAAAGGAAACAACAAATAAAGAATGCTTGACTAGGGAGTTAATGACAAAAGAAAAACATTAAAATTCATTTTGTAATCAGCTACTAAAAAGATTCTATATAAAATTAAAATCAGGACTAGAAAAAACAAATTTCCTAAAATTTAAAAAAGCAAGAAAGAAGTTTATAGATACCAAAGTTAGGTATATGGATAATTTGAGTCCCTGGAAAAGAGAATAAAAGAGAATAAATGTAATAGAAGAAAACTTTCCTGAACTTAGAAAACAATACCAATTATACCGAAGGGAAAACTACCACATTTTTGTGGAAATTAACTAGTATTATTCTGTCCATTTCCATTTTATTCAATTTATGAATTCATGCTTTTTTTTTTTCAAATCTCTTTCATGCAACCCTTTTCTTTCTTTTTAAACTTGACTTATTACTGTGAGTGTGGCTTTTCACATGCCACAAAACATGCGTGTAGAGTCAGAATAGTTTTGTCTTTTGTAGGTTCAGTTCTCTCCTTCCATATTTACATGGACCTGAGAGACGAGCCTCAGCTTGTCGGGATCACATGAACCGTGTCAGTACCACCTGAGCCATCCTGCTGACCCTTGAGAACTTTTTTAAAAGTAACTCTTCTGTACGTCACTCCAGCCAGACTCATTCTTGCAGCTGAATTCATATCCTGTTTAGCTTTGGGGTGAAATGCCATCTTTTACTATTGATACGTGGGATCGCTAGTGCCACTCAGAGAATATCCTTTCCACTGATTTTGAGACGTGACAAAAGAAAACTTCAACATACTCCCAGAAAGAGAAATGGGAGTTATACGTCAATAAAATTGGCAAATAAATTAAAAACTAAGACACAAGCACAAATCTTCCAAAACCTTCCAAAATCTTCCACTGTAATAAATAACTAATGAACCAAAAAGGTAAAAAAGATAAATTTACTGAACATAAATTAACTATTTTAGTTTCCTTTCTGTTGCTGCGATGAAACACCTCAACCTAAAGCACCTCAGGGGAGAAAGGATTTATTTGACTTGAGATTTTAACAACATAAGGCTGCTTTTGTTTGTTTTGCACCTGACACTGTGTCCTGGGTGTTTGTGTATGTCCTACGGGTCCCAGACCATCCCTAAGGGAAGTCAGCACAGGAATTCAAGCAGGATCTGGAAAACATAAACTGTGCATGGACACTGCTTGCTGGATCTCATGCACATGCTACTTTCCTCACACAGCCCAAGACTGCCAGCCTAGGGAATGGTGGCACCTATGATGGACTGGACCATCCTATAACAATTAATAGTCAACACAATCCCCCACAGTCATTCCCATAGACAATCTTATCTGTGCAACCCTCAACTGAGATTCCCTTTCCAGGTGACTCTAGGCAATATCAACTAGATAAAGAAAACTAGGATATATATCAACACATGGGGGACAGGGTGGCAAAAAAAATCCCAGCCTTATCAGAAAATTCAAGCCTCTTAATATTGTTTGTTTGTTTGTTTGTTTTTAATTAATCTTGAGAAGGCAGGCACAGTGAGTAAGCTTAAACAAAGAACTAGAGGAGTAGCTCTCCCAGGGTGAGTGTTTATGTCTGTACTGGCTGGTTTTGTGTGTCAACTTGACACAAGTGGAGTTATCACAGAAAGGAGCCTCCTTCAATGAAATGTCTCCACGAGATCCAGCTATAAGGCATTTTCTCCGTTAGTGATCAAGGGTGGGAGGGCCCCTTGTGGGTGGTGCCATCCCTGGCCTGGTAGTCCTGGGTTCTATAAGCAAGCAAGCCGAGCAAGCCAGGGGAAGCAATCCAGTAAGTAACATCCATCCCTCCATGGCTTCTGCATCAGCTCTTGCCCCCAATTTCCTGCCCTGTGTGAGTTCCAGTCCTGACTTCCTTTGGTGATGAACAGCAATGTAGAAGTGTAAGCTGAAGAAAGAAACCCTTTCCTCCCCAAGTTGCTTCTTGGTCATGATGTTTTGTGCAGGAATAGAAACCCTGACTAAGACAAGGTGTGACTAACACTATGCCAAGCTGTTCGTGTTTACTGTTTCATACAGATCTCACGCACTTCTCTGAGGCCTGAGCTGTCACCCCAACTTCCACAGAAGCTGAGTTATTCTGTCAGTAAAATCTCTGACCCAATCTCAGAACCAGATATTTAGATGTGCCCACTGAAGACAAATTTTAGAAAGAATTATCAGGGAGAGGAAGAAACTAAGAAAGGAAATGTAACTAGAAGTAGAGTTATAATAATATGTCAACAAGTATAAGTCATGATGTTTAACTCAAAAATAGATATAATATCTCAATAAAACAGGTACCAAGAAGTTGAAATGCTGGTTTTTGGTTCCATTTCCCAAGATAGGGTTTCCTGTGTAGCTCTGACTATCCTGGAACTAGCTCTGTAGACCAGGCTAGGAAGACTTAAAATCAAGAGATTCACCTGCCTCTACCTCCTCTCCTGGAGGATTAAAGGCATTCACCACAACACCCAGCTGATTTTTTTTAAAATGACTACCAATTCTTTAATATTTTTGAATGATGAATTCTATAGTAATTAGTTTCAGAACATCAAAAGCATGTATGTTTTGACTTTTTAATTGATTTAAAGATGCAAAAAAATAATTCTGAAATTAAGCCTGTCAAATTAGCGTGTTTACTGCTGCATTCTTTACAATAGCAAGGAAATGGAACGAGCTGAAAAGGCCTATCAGGAAAAAAAAATGGGTAAGGAAACCTTGGCATGTGCACACAATGGAGTTGTACTCAGCTGTGGAGAAAAATGAAATCCGCAAGGAAAAGGAAACAGTGTCTGAAATGAGGTAATCCAGTCAAAACGAGAATTGCACGTTCTATTCAAATGCAGATCTTAACTTTCAGTGTTTGTATGCATGTAAATATGAGGGTGTGGGAGTAGATGTCAACTATGATATACATGCTGTGACCAGCTGGAACCCGGGATAGGAGTAACCAAGGAGCAAAGTATGCTCAGATATACACACAGTAAGGTCGGGATCAAATGGGAGTTTTCTAACCATTGTAACCCAAAACTTCAGTGTGTTTATTGAGTACACCATTGAGAATGGAATTAGCTAGCCTAGGTAAGAGGTCTCCATAGGGAGCAGTCTCAGTCCATAAATATCTGTGAGGAGAAAACTGCACTTTCTATTCTTTGCACACACTGATCAGTCGTTCATAAGCACCCGTACTCATTCATATGCCTGAGGAGTATGGCCACCTCTCTTGAGCCTATCCCATATGGGGAGCCAGCATGTTCAATGTCTCATGCATCTGATGTCTGTGCCCATTTCAACACTGCCTGTTTATTCAGGACTTGCTCACTCGGGTTTCCCTCTGACTCCTACAGATATGAGAACTTGAGAGGGGAACAAATGGTATGTGGAGGGGAGGGGAAGCTCTTGCTTAATGAGAGAAGGCAAAGGAGCCCACAGGCACAGGGGGGCAAAAGCAAGGAAGAGTGAGAAGATGGGGAGGGGAAACAGAGAAAGCAAGAAACACCAAAGCCAAATTTAGTTAGAAAGATGCCATAATGAAATGCAGTTCTTTTCATATTAATAAAAAAGTTAGCATGCATAAAATGATAAAAAAAAAAAAAACCTAGCCACACTTCTGAATTAGAGTGGAAGAGAATTGAGTGCAAGAAAATATTTATAATTGATGTTAATCTAATGGAATTATTAAGTTCGTAAAGCATTTTGATACTAGGAAATCTAATGACAGATGAAAACAGTAACTTTAAAACTGAGGACTTACTAGATAAAGCACTCATTAAATTCAGTTAAATTTAAGTTTATTCTCTAGTTATTGACCATCTTGATAAATTAATGAGAACAGTATAATAATATTTTAATGTCTTCACTGGGGTTCCGGGATGAAGCACAGGGGCAGAGCTCTTGCCTTGCACATGAGGCCCTGCTGCAATCCCCAGCACTGCAATAGTAGAGATGATAAAGTTGATACCATTCACTCCAGGAAAAGTGTTGCATTGACCAATAAAAAAAGAAATGAAGCACAGCTATCTATGATGGCCAGTCCAATACAGCGCTGTGAGCACGGGGGCACTGGAATTTAAGGAAAAAGAATTGTAACATTTACAATAATAGTAATATTATTATCATCAGACAGTAAAGTATATCTTTAAACATTCGAGTTAGGGGATGGGGAGAGGGTAGACCAAGTCAAAGAGCCTGTTGGTAAGCCTGACAAAGTTAGTTTGATCCCCAAAACCCACATGATGCAAAGAAAGAACCCACTCCTGCAAGCTGTCCTTCTGACCTCAATAGGTGTTACTCATGCAACTGCATGCAAAATAAACAAGGGTGACCGTTTTTTTTTTTAAATTCAAGAGAATAAACCATAATCATCATAAACTCTAGTTCACGTGAGCAATGTAAAGAGTAACCTCAGAACACATTGCTTTCTCCAAGCCAGCATCTATTGTATATTTTTCTCTCATAGCAGGTGTACAACGTGGCTTTTCAGATCTTGGGGTCCTTGTGTGTAAGAATAGACTCAGATTCAATGACGACAGTTCCAAGCAGAACACCTTGGGGCTCAGGATTGACTCACAGGGGCACAGCACTGGGCTTTAGATCTTACCCTTGAACAAATCCCAGACAGATGAAAGATATAAATAGGAAAATGTAAAAATCATACAGCTATCTCCTTGGTGTAGATTTCTTTTTTCATTCCTAAAAATGTTATTGCATAGAAAAAAAATGTAAAGAAGAAATGATTGATCTGACTATGTGCAACCTCAAAATTCCAAAGTGATCGATTCAGCCTTGATCTCAGAGAAGCCAAAGCAAAACGCCAGATGTGGTGGTACACACCTATAATCCCAGCACCCTGGTGCCTGAAGTAAATAGGTCAAAAGTTAGAGGCCAGCCTGGACTACTTAAAACAGAAGCAAACCCACAGCCTAACATTGAATGGAGCTGGGGAACTCTTATAGAAGAGTTAGGGGAAAGATTGAGGGCCACAAAGGGGATAGGAACTCTACAGAAAGACCAACAGAGTCAACTAGCCTGGACCCTGGGAGCTCTCAGAGACTGAACCACCTACCAAACAACATACATGGGCTGGACTGAGGCCCCCAGCGCATATGTAGAAGACTTACAGCTCAATATCCATATGAGTTCCCCAACAACTGGAGCAGGGGCTGTCCCTAAAGCTGTTGCTTGTCTCTGGAATCCATTCCCCTAACTGGGATGCCTTAAGAGGCCTTAATGGGAGAGGATGTGCCTAGCCCTGCAGAGACTTGATGTGCTGGGGGGCAGGGAGGGACCCAGATGGATGCTACCCTCTCCGAGAAGATGATTGATTGGGTGAGGGGAAGAGATTGTGTGATGGGGCAGCGATAAGGATGTAAAATGAATAAATTAATTAATTAATGAAAAAATAAACTTTAAACATAAAAAAAAAAAAGAAGGGGGAGGGGCTGAAGAAATGACTCAGTGGTTAAGAGCACCAACTTCTCTTTCAGAGGTCCTGAGTTCAAATTGCCCACAACGACATGGCGGTTTACAACCATCTATAATGTGTTCTGATGCCCTCTTCTGGCATGCAGGTGTACCTGCAGAGACTACTCATATATAAAACAAATATTTAAAAAAAAAAAATTTCTAGGGGCTGGAGAGATGGCTCAGTGGTTAAGAGTCCTCTTCCAGAGGTCCCAAGTTTGATTCCTAGAACCCACATGAGGTAGCTGACAACCATCTGTAACGTCATCTCCAAGGGATCTGAAACTTCTGGTCTCCATAGGCACTGACACTCAAATCTACATACACACATAAATATAATTAAAAATAAAGAAAAAAGTATCCCAGCACTTGAGAGGCAGAGGCAGGTGGATCTTTGAGTGAATTCCAGGACAACTAGGGCTATACAGATAAATCCTGTCTCGAAAAGAAAAAAAGAAAAGAAAAGAAAAGAAAAAAGTAGGGTAACTTCTAGAAGCTGGGGAGACTAAAGTATTAGGAGACACTCAGAAAACTTAGTCAATGGGGACTGAGTCCCAGAAATAAGCAGTCTGAAATGCTAAACAGTAGGGCGACTGTTGATAATAATTTCTGTGTATTATACAAAACACTAGAGAAAACTGTGTTGAATAATTGCACCAAAAAGAAATGACAAATGACTGAGGAGACACTTAAGCATTTAAATGTCTATTTAAACTGATTTATTAAGCCTCATTTAAACATTACAAGATGAATACAAGCTTCAGAACATCACATAGTACCCCATAGATATATGTAACTTTTACGATCAGTTAAAAAGTAATATAAAAATTTAAAGAGTACACCAGGATTCCAGAGCTCCTTTTTCACGTAGACTATAGAAAGCTGCACCACCATTCCCCACCTAACAACAGGAGGAAAAAAAAAAAAACCTGCAAAATTGAAACTACCACAGAGATGAGCCTGCCGGGCATCCAAAGAAAGCTGGTTCCAAAGAGGCAGACTCTTCCAGGAGAAGCAGAACATGGCAACCATGTGACTTACGGCACAGCAATGGAGAAATAAGGAGCTCCCTGCAAACACAGTAGAAGAAATCCTTGAGAATTTTCAAAAGTTCATCAAGGAAATTTGTCAAGAAATCGGTCAACACAGGAGGATCAGTGGAAAAGAGGTCTGACCTCAAACTCATGGGAAATGAGCATTCTCTTACGTCCCCTCCCCACCCCCAGAACAACAAGAAATGTAAAAATAAAAATAAGAAGCTAAAGGAGGGCCAGGACAACAAAAAGAGAAATTCTCACCAAGTTGTGCAGTGGCCCCACCAAGGAGACACCAGCGGGCAGCTGTTTTTGATAGGGCAGGAAGCAGACACCATGGCTGCCAGCAGGGGTCAGCAAGCTCTCTTGCCCCAGTTCCTAGGGCCACAACCATTGTCTCTGAGAAGAGATAAAGAGAAGTCTTCCCATGCCTTGCCTCAGGGAAAGGCACAGAAAACTCACATTGCCTGAACTGCCCACACATGTACCCACCGCTACCCTTCTAGGACAAGCACAGTGACTTTAACTAACGTTAGCACGTTTATCAATCTAGGTAGTATTTGTATAGTGTACAATGAACTACTTAGAAGACACGATTCAGTGACATTGACACATTCACAAGGTTTTACAACAATCACTGCAATCTAATTCCAAAACATTTATTTCATCCCACCCTAGGAGAAAAAGCATGTCAATTAAGCAATCTCTCTCCATCCCACAGAGACTGGCAGCCATTCATTCGTGGAGTCCACGGACATTGCTGTTTTAGATATCTCCTTTAAATAGAGTCATATGAAATACAACCTTTTGTATCCAGACTCTTCCACATAACCTAGTATTTTCGAAATCCCTTCATGGCGTAGCATGTATGAGTCCTTGTTGCTTTTAAAGGTTAAGTAGTAGTCCACAGTTTAGATGGTCTGTGATTAGACAATATATTCATCTGTTGCTAGGCATTAATTTACTGCCACTTCCACCACTGCAGTGAATATTCACCTTCATATTTCCAGTCTAGTTTTTCTCTCTACCCACAATGCTCTCTGGTTCAATCCCCGACACAAGGCTCTTGCTTGTCATTCAAGTCTCAGCATCATTATCATCTCTTCACATCATTCTTCTACAGCCAAGTGTCCGATGGCCTTCCATTCCCTGGCCACCCAAGTTCTCAGCCCAGCACTTCTCACTGCCTACCATGATGCAGTTTGCTTGAATATTGACTTTCCCACTAGAGAAATAGAGGGGACTTGTCCCTCATGAAAGGGACGTTTTGTCTTGTTTTATGTACTCTGCACCCTTCAACTCCTTAACCGATTTCTAGAAAGTAGTGGCTGCTTACTAATCTCTTAAACGAATGAATAAATAGATAAAGTACCCAACACATTTTCCACAATACTGCTCTTTGCTTGGAGACGTGAAACAAAGATAATTCATTTATCTACAAGATGTTCAGCATTAAAGCATATACTAAATTTATGCCTGTTTTTCTTTTCTTTCTTTCTTTTTTTGTTGTTGTTTGTGAAAGTTTTTTTTCCTTAAAGAAAGAAAATACTGGAACAAAACAGCAGCCATTTTTCTAGACTTATTGTCCCCTACCTATATTTAGCATCCAAAGTGTGACCAACAACTACTTTTCCTCTCAAGACTTCCAACTAAGTATTCTAGCAGATTTTTCCCAGATCATGCTCAAATCCCTGACTGCCAAAAGTGAACAGTTTGGCTTTCTGCTAAACATCACACAAGTGCAGAAATCCATGAATGAACCAGATAAAAGGCAAACCTGAGGAGCCTGCACGTGAGAACGAGGCAATATGCAGAGACACTGATCTAGGATCGGAATGCAATCAGAAAGCAAGCAAAGCCGTGTCCAGCCTAGGCAGGCCTAGAAGTGATGATAAGATCAAAACAAGTTTTTATAGTTTAATGGAAAGGAGGGGAGAGCTGTTGGGTAAACTCAGGTTGATATAAGGAGGAGCAAGGTGGTTTGGGGCCTCTCTGCGGCCTCTGCAAGGCTCAGGAAGGAAAATATGACCAAATCCTGGGGGCAAAGTCCAGCTCAACACAAAGCGATGTGACTCAGAAACAGCAGCTCAACTGGGGCTCACGTCTGGGGCGTTACCTGCCTAGCTAGGGTAGTTTGACTTTCACCTCAGACTGCCATAGACTTACCACCGTGCAACTCAGCAATATTAAAAATTGGCTCCAGGGAGGAAGAGCAGCATTAGTGAGTTCTCTCAAGAGGGGAAAAAGGGCAGAGATCAATGCTATCAATTACATAAATGTGGGCAAAACTGATCCCTAACAAGGGGCTTACCACGGAGCTGCAAGAGACCAGCGTAACAGTAGACACACAGAAACTGAAAGCAGTGCAAAGAAGGGGGAAATATTTTAGATTGAAAATGACAGCTAGGCTAAGTCTTTGAAGCCATGAAGGCAGTGTTATGGTTCCACTAGATAGGCATGGGGCAGCCACTGTGGACTTCGAACATCATCAGGGTCACATTGTAAGACATATGGGTCTGGTTGTATGGTGCGTAAAGAGACTGGTGACAGATACCCGGTTTGGACATTATTTTTCTATTTCTCTTTGCAGTTTTTCCTATCTTCCCCTTGCTCCTGACTCTGCTTTGCCTCATGAACCAGCATTCTAGGCCCTTGATATTCCAAAAGACAGTGAAATAACGAACAGCATGCATTGGGTCTGAACACAGGAACAAGCTGCCTACTTATAGCCAGTGGGTCCTATGATCCAAACCAAACCTTGAATTCCTTTAGTGACTTCCTTGAGATTGATGAACCATTACTCTCTACCACACGGCCAAAGTCCAAAAATTCTTACTAGTGAGTAAATGCTTGGGAGATGGAAATTTGAAAATCTGTATCCCTAAATCTAAGAATAAATTAAGGTAGAAAATCACAGAGAGAAAAGAAGCTCTTTTAGTGAAGTCAATGGAAGTGTAAGTTAATTACATGTAGGCTGACTTATTTAAACACCCAAGCACCAAGTCTTACTAAATAAATTGCCTCTGGTCATGGTCTTTCCACCCTTTGAGCCTCCTGAATATGAATTTTTAACCCTCAGCAACATACATACACCACATGCCACCTTCATGACAGTAGACACGGAATGTCTGTTTGCTGGCCCAGTGTCTTCCTCTCCTGTTGGGATTATGCTTGTGTTTCTCAGTGCTTTCAAGTGCCTTGGCCTGCTCTGTCCTATGCTGAGGAGGCCAGAGAGTCCAGTATTCTAGGAAATAGTAACAACAGTGTCAGTCTAACGACAGAGACGGCCATCAGTAAGAACAACACTCTGTATGGGTCTATCACATCACCACTGATTACAGCATGACCACAAAGCTGTGTGGCTAAAAGGAGACAAGAGAGTGAGTCTCCCTCCAGCAGCATTAGCATCCTTAAATGCAAGCAAGCAGTTCCGAGGTTTCTAGTAAAAATCCTATTTGAAGGGACATTGTAACCCAGCCCTTGTGATCCACTGTGGACTTCAACTTGACCCAAAAGGCCCCAGGCATATGAACATAATCAGTTCATTCCGAGTTATAATAAAAAGCGGGCAACAAATATAAACTGCAGTCATTCACAAATGGCTGTGTTTAAAAGTGGCATTTTACAAGTGGCCATTCCTCAGGTGGCCCTTCTGCCGTCATCAGTACTGCGGCCATCATCATCCATCATCCATGGAGAATTGTAGAAAGCAGGAGCCATACACACTGTAAATAACCTTCGAGACTCTCAGGAAGAATATGTTATTTTAGGCCAGGTAGCTACCTGATGTTTCAAAGACACGGAATTGGTCTCCATCTTAAGGTTTTATTTCTACTCAGTGTCTGAAATGTGCATTTGCAGCACAAATGCAATTTGCAATGTATTTTGCAGCAGCCTCGGCTTTCTCATTCCGCACAGCCGCTGATCTCCTGGTGATGACCGGAGGCCACAATTAACCAACCAGCTGCCCCTGGCCAGCTCTGCTCAGGGTATTCATAGTCCATCAGATGAGTCTCAACATGTCATTATTATTGCTAAGCAACAACTGGCTAGAGCCGGCCTTGGCTAAAGAAAGCAAATGGTGTTTCAGAAAGTCTAAAAATAATAATAATAATAATAATGATAATAATAATAATAATAATAAAATAAAAATAATTGTTGTGCAAAAACCCAGCAGAAACAGAAGGAAGTCTTGCCAGTAACAATGACAGCTATTTCTTTTTTTTAACATATCCACAAATAAGAAACTCAAGATATGTTCCCTTGACGTGTGTCAGTCAAACTGATAGGGAAGGTGTACTCAACCTACACATATTGGTTAATAATTCATACATAGTCATAGCATAATTATGAAAATTTAGGATACAATTCCCATCTGAAGATGTTCATGACCAGTTAGTTGTAAAGGAGCAAATATATACATGAAATTGTACAAGTAGGAGGAGAATAATTCAAGATAAAAGTTGAGAGAAAGAAAAGAAGTGAATGGGGAAGGGTGAGGGAAACTGTTACTAACTACTGTGGGCAGAAAGGCACGCATTTCTAATGAGAGTGTTCATGTCAGAGGTGGGTTATGCTGTCTTATATCCATACAGCATTCATGTAAGCACCAAAAAGCCACTGTTCACCTGAACATCTTCCCCTTCTCCTTTGGGGCGATCATTCTAAAAGGTACTTGACAATGGCAGCAATTACAACCCTGAGGGCTTGACATCCCAAATGTTCAGACAAAAAGCTCATTGACACCATGACGGGCCCTACCTGAGACTTACAGATGAGAAGTAGGATGTAGCAAGCTCCCTAGATGATTCTAACACGCATCCACATCCCTTAACATTGCTATAGAGTTTACCAGAGGGACAGAAGGACAAAGGGAAAGCCAGGGTACCAGCTAGCCCAGTCATTGTCTTGGAGGAAACACTAGGTCACTGCATTTGATCCAGCCTCAATTCCCTCATTTATGAGAATGATGGACTGGGTATGTGGCCTTCTAACTGGGTATTCTCTACTAACAGAAGGCTTTTAGTTCATTAAAAACTTACATGAAACCTGCACATGGGAAGTCTATGCAGGAAGGACACGGTGTTCCTACCTAAAGCACATCTTAAAGGTAAAATGAGATGGCTGAATGTGTCTGTGTCACTAGAAGTGTGATCCTACAGAAAAGGAAAAAAAAAGTCTCTATCTACATACAGATTGTAACTTTCTCCACCCAGACTTGGTGCTTGCCTCTAGAAAATCGTTGGGAATGAACATTTCTCAGTCTTGCTTGTTAAATAGAAAGAACTACTTTGGGGAGTTCTTCAAACTCCAGACCACTATGTTGAACCTCAAATGAGTTAAACAGGACTCTCAGCTTAAATCTAGCTTGGGCATCATCCTCAAAGCCTTGGTTCAAGTGATGGAGCCTAAGACCAGGATGACCTCTTTCTATCTGGGGAAAATTGCAAGGTCAGTGACTAGAGTCTAGGCATAGAAGGACCGCCCCCCCCTCCTTTAAAAAAGAAGTAAGCCTTTATTTCCATGTTTCTCAAATTAAGCTGACTGAGTTGGTTGCTTTGATTAGTCAAAGAGACCAAATTCCATATCTTCATCTAATTGTCCACAGACAAAACCAGGAATGGCTTGTATCCATTGATGACAATTCCTAGCCCTGAGGCAACAGCATGGTAAACCAATCTGCAAACAAACACTGACAACCTTTCAGACATACCACTATACCACTTGGAAGCAGAAGTACAGAGTTAACTCTGTGATGTCAAGCACTTCCAGATTACAAATGCTACCATCGTCAGACACCTGCCCGATCATCACCCCAAAGGAAAAGAGAGAAAGAGATTCAATGTGTTCAGCAGTGTGGCTTCATTAGCTCCTACTTTGTTCCTGGGTTTTATCAGCTGCACACTACTTAGAATTTCAGTGGTGCCTCTGGAGATTTTAGTGGTGATGCCTAAAGCCTGGAAGAAAGACTTCTAAGGCCCAAGATCAGTGTCCTTGGCTGGCACAGTGACCTCACACACATTGGTGGCACTATCATAGATGGCCGGCAACATGTCCCTAATGTCAGTAAGATCCTCCTTGGTGAGTACAAAGCCCACATTCCCCTGGATATGAGGCAGCAGTTTCTCCAGAGCTGGGTTGTTTTTCAGATGCCCCCAGATGGCTTTGAGCATCATAGTGTTCTTGCTCATCAGCACCACAGCCTTCTAGGAACAAGCGGATCTGCTGCATCTGCTCCCACAATGAAGCATTTTGGGTAATCATCCAAGAGTTGGATGATCTTGGACTTCCAGGTCACTCTGTCTTCCCTGACCATCACAGTGGTAAGTCAGGAATTGACATAAGGTTTAAAGACAATGTCACTCTAATGAGGACACCTAGCAAGAAAAACGCAACTCCTTATTTTTATTTATTTTTAAACTTAATCTGCCAATCAAGGCATTATACTTTAGAAGTTTTTCAAAAGCCCATTAAGTCTAGCATATATTTATTACACTTTCAACTAATCTTTCAGTTTAATAAAGAAACACATAAGGGTGTCTGTGAGCTGTTTGGCCTGAGACTCACTTGAAAAGCAATTTCAATATGAGCTGAGTCCACCCTAGTTGTTGACACATCTGCTGTGTCCTGCTTATTCCCCTAGCAGCTGCCGCCAACACATATATTCAGGACTGCAATCAAGAAGGTACCCACTGGATTCCAAACTGTGAGATGAAACAAGGAAAAATGAGAGGAGGAGGGGGCAGAGGAGCTTGGACCTCAGTACCTTCCAAGGGTGATCTTTTATTAATCCTGTAGTGCCCATTGATATGTTAATTTAGACAGATAAATCTTAGACTGGGATTGAGGGAGATCCACCAGACAGGGCTTTTTAGAAATCAGTATTCCACAAGAGAAGCAGACAAAATAATTTCTGAAAGAATCAGTATCCTAAAAAAATCCTTCCTTGGAGCTCTGCTGGAAGCTTCGGATTCCCTAAGAACAGCACAGCTGGCTGGAGCAGTAAGAACTGCTCACCAACACAGTTCTTAAAGCTTCTGCTAGACTCACTGGAATACACTGAACAGTAACACCTTTTCTATTGTCTACTTTCTATTGTGTTTCTTAAGGCAGGGTCTTGCTAGAACCCTCTTTGTAAAACAGCTTGACCTCTAATTTGCAGCAGTCTTCCTGCCTCTGCCTCCAGGGTTGTAGGACTGCAGGCACATACGACCAAATATATCAAATAAGAACATCTAATTCCAAAACGGGAGGTACACGGTGGGTGAACTCTGAGCAGGATTCAACCAGTTTTAGCATCAAGCAAGAACATAGCCACACTTGCCTAATGAACACTGTCTTCAAAGGGCAACAAACCGCTCCTCTAAGACCCAAGATGGCTAATGTCTTACCTCTAACATTAACAACCTAGGTGGCTCTTGTAAGTTACTAACACTCTATGAATATGTTATTTCAACTTGTGTGTCTGTGTAATGAATGCACGTATGTATGGGTGCATGTCACTGTGTGGGCACGTAGGAAGGCCAAAAGTCAATGTCGGGAGAACTTCTTCAGTTCTCCAGGCCTTTTTTTTTTTAAGATCTCTTATTGGGCCTGAAGCTCACTATTCCGGTTAAAGTGACCAGCCAGGGAACCCCCAGAACCTCCTAGTATTGGAGTTTTAGGCACATGCCATCATACCCAGCTTTGTATTGGGTTCCGAGGATCAGAACTTAGATCTCCTTGCTTGTGTGATAAGCCTTTTACCCTCTAAGCCATTGAGCCAGCCCTTCTTTCAGTTCTTAAAGTGAGATTTCAATAGTTCCTCCTTCAGACAATTGTTTTGAAGAATAGCTGAGAGGCTGGGAGTGTGGTTCAGTGATTCATATTGAGATCAGTTCCTAATTGCCATTTGAAACTAATTAAGCTGTGTTTTTTTTTCATAAGAAATTAGAATTGAATACAGTTTACTGGAGAATCGAATGAAACAAGCCAGTAAACAACTTGGAAAGTCACGCAGATTCCCCTGCGATGGGGGAATGAGGGAGGAGCGAGTCTCTGCCTAGGCTGCAGCAAGCATTCAGACAGAAACAAGGCAAGCAGAGCCTTGCTGATTCTTGCCACAGGTATTATTCTTCTATTTTCTTTTAACTACACGTTGCTTTCTTTCTGTGTGAACCAGATAAGTCTGTCCAAACAAGGGCAGGGAGGGAAGGTAACACCTGCAAGCTGGGCAGTGGTGGCACACGCCTTTAATCCCAGCACTTGGGAGACAGAGACAGGAGGATCTCTGTGAGTTTGAGGCCAGCCTGCTCTACATAGGGAGTTCTAGGACAGACAGGGCTACATAGTGAGACCTTGTCTCAGAAACAAAACAAGCAAAAAGTGAACAGGCTCAATCTTGTGTTTTGAGCTTCATTTAATAATCTTCAGTTTTACAACCTGCAGTGGTGGGTGAAAGGGGAAACTTACTGAGTCACTTACTGAGGGACTGGTCTCTGGTGATGTAATGCCATCCTACTTAGCAAAATATCCACAGCAATCAAAATCAATTTAGTCCCAAGTTAAAGTATGAAATAAGTATGAATAAGACTTGTAGTAGATACAATGATATCCTAGCTAATATATAATTGAGACAGAAGTGAATTACCAACTTGTCATTTTAAAATTCACTTGTGGCTGGAGATACAGCTCAAGGGTTAAAAGCACTTGTGGCTCTTGCAGAAGGCCAGGGTTTGATTATGGGCACCCATGCGGTGATTCTCAACCATCCATAACTCCCATTCCAGGGGATCTGATGGCCTATTTTGACCCTTGCAGGCACCAAGCATGTGAAGTAATAAAGTGAGAAAACAAAGCTGTAGAAACAAGGTTCTGGGAATACAGAAGCCAAGTTTTTGAGAATATAGAAACAAAGTTCTGGGAATGTAGAAATAAAGTAAAATAAGAGAGCCATATTCCAGCTCCTATAAGCAGCAGCTTCAGACACTGAGAAGTTGTGTTTCAGAGATAGCCAAGGACATGTTGTAAAAACAAAGTTCTGGTGGTCAGAATGTTGAGACAGAATGACCAGGCCATTCTGACTAAGCTAAGTAAGGCCAAAACAAAAATAACTGGTGGTCCCAGACATGAAGGTCCACGAAAACAAGATTAGCAATTCTTGGAAGAACCCCACAACCCCTCCCTGTGGTGAATTTCGAAAAAGACCACAAACTGTCACCCTGACCTTGCGGTCAACAATCCCCCTACCACCTAGTTACTCAGCCCCTTCCCAGGGACTTTTCAAGGCCAGGTACAGAGCTGAATAGGGAAGTTGGCTGACTAAGCCAAGAACAGCCCCCTGAGCAAGCCAACCAGTGCCTGATGAGACCCTTTGTCCTATGTTCCACCAACCAGAGCAAGCCAGCCAGCCTTGTTGCAGAAATCTGCCCTCTGTAATGTATAAAAGATATGTGCTTTCTAAGTTCGAGGTTCACTACACCCCCCCCCCGTGAGGGTGGGCAACCCCACATATGTGGATCAATAAACCTCATGTCATTGCAACGATCTATTGCCAATCTGTGTTCTCTGTGTTGAGCCTAGTTTACTACACATGCATGTGGTGCACATACATACATACATACATACATACATACATACAGGAGAAACATTCACACATGAAAGATAAATAAATCAATTTTTTAAAAAAAAATTGTAAAGTCATTTATAAGACACAAAACCTTATAGTAAAAGGCATCATTGTGTTGGTTAGTAGTGGCTGCCTAGGTTTGAGCTCCAGTTTGCTGTCTCCTGCTCTATGAACATGGGCTACTTAGTGACTCTATACCTGCCTTGAAAGGCTGGACAACGCACGACTACAAAGGACTGTCTGAAGACTGGACTGTCTTTTTAAATGAGTTTTTCCATTCACAACACTTAGATTAGATCCTATGCATACACACTAGTGTCATTGAGCTATTAGCTCTCATTTTAATTTCAGAAAATAAAATAAACCAGTCAATTTTTAAGATATCGTCATGATGTCAGATTTGGGATCATTTCAGCAATTCAAGATCGATCTAACCATAGTCCCCTCCTTGAGGAGAAATTCCCAGGCATTCTTTCTTAACACCGGGAGCACTAAGAAGTCAGGTTTTTCCACCATGAGGCTTTTTTTTTGCTTTTTTTTCTTTTAATTTCTTCCATATTTAGGTATCAAAGACACCTCAAGCTTTGTAAGAGAAGGAAGCGGAAGCATGGCTTTTGGCTGCAGAGTCTTTTAACACTTAGCTGGATATATCTTTGGATGAATGGATGAGCATGATCAAAGCCAATTAGCATATGTGGAGACAAGTCGGAAGCACCCTGGTGTTCTAATTAGTTGATAAGGCTGTGAGCTTTTGGAGAACAATTAAGGTTACTTAGCAGAATCAGACACCTGCCTTAAATCTCAAACACAGAACCTGCTGGATGAATAGACTTTTCAGTTCATCATCATTTTGGCCTCAGCACAGCTAATCTACTTAAGTTTAAATTTCCCTCAGTGTCCTAGACTGTTTGTCAATCTGTACACTTGTTCTGTTCTTTCTTTCCTTTTTTTTTTTTTTTTTTTTTTTTTTTTTTTTTTTTTTTTTTTTTTTTTTTTTTTTTTTTTTGAGGCAGGGTTTCTCTGTGTAGCCCAGGCTATTCTGGACCTCACTCTGTAGACCAGTCTGGCCTCGAACTCACAGAGATACACCTGCCTCTGCCTCTTGAGTGCCTGGGATCAAAGGTGTGCACCACCACCTCTCCACTATACATTTGTTCTCACCGTCTCCTTAGACTCCTCAAAGCCATCCTCTTGCTCAAAACGAATGATCTTTTCATAGAGAGAGAGAGTCTTCTAATAAATAGTGAAAATACTTCCTAGAAGGAAATCCAGATAGATACTTCTATAAACAATCTCAACACAACAGCATCCCACCTTACCCCCCCGACTCTGAAAGATCTTGTGACTTAAAACAAGACAGCATTCAAGGATCTCTTGATTGTATAGGTTTGGTTCCCTTGGACATTTCTTGTGCCTAAAGTCCTACTAGCTGTGGTTGGATTTCAGCTGTGGTAGTCATAAGGAAGTCTTTGTCATTGAACTTTCTGCAGACAGCCTGAGTCGGCTCCAGCTACTCCATCCTGCAGGAAGTTTGCCTGTGGCTCCTGATGTGCATATCATTAGGTGGTTTCAGATGCTCCTGGATTACATTTGGATGTGAACAGAAACTGCAAGATCAATCATTTGCAGTCATAGGAAGGAGAGGCTGCCAGCACCTTAAGGGCAGGACCTGCAAACTGCCATTACCACTGAACCCCCTGTACTGGCTGGTTTTGTGTGTCAACTTGACACAGGCTGGAGTTATCACAGAGAAGGGAGCTTCAGTTGGGGAAGTGCCTCCATGAGACCAAACTGTGGGGCATTTTCTCAATTAGTGATTAAGTGGGTAGGACCCCTTGTGGGTGGTGCCATCCCTGGGCTGGAAGTCTTGGGTTCTATAAGAGAGCAGGCTGAGCAAGCCAAGGGAAGGAAGCCAGTAAGGAACATCTCTCCATGGCCTCTACATCAGCTCCTGCTTCCTGACCTGCTTGAGTTCCAGTCCTGACTTCCTCTGGTGATCAACAGCAATGCAGAAATAAGCTAAATAAACCCTTTCCTCCCCAACTTGCTTCTTGGTCATGATGTTTGTGCAGGAATAGAAACCCTGACTAAGACACCCCTCGCCAGCTCTTTGTTTTTAAATTGCAGCGATCTACATACTTGAGCTCCCAGGAGGAATTTTTTTCATCACTATGAAATGAATGGCTAGCAATGTGTTGAGTAGTACCACTAAGTTCATGGACATTTAATTAAAATAATGTATGCTACTGGGCATGATGGTACAAGCAATTGGAAGGCTGAGGCAGACAGACAGATCTCCATGAGTTCAGACCAACTTGTTCTACATAGTGAGACCCTATCTCACCACCACCACCAACAACAACAACAACAATAGTATTTTAGAGAAAAAGATTATGGATTAAAAAGTTTTCAAAGATGGTTATTGTCTTAGTCAGGGTTTCTATTCTTACACACAACATCATGACCAAGAAGCAAGTTGGGGAGGGAAGGGTTTATTCAGCTTACTTCCACATTGCTGTTCATCACCAAAGGAAGTCAGGACAGAAACTCACACAGGGGAGAAAGTTGGAGGCAAGAGTTGATGCAGAGGCCACAGAGGGTGCTGCTTACTGGCTTGCTTCCCTGGATTGCTTAGCTTGCTTTCTTATAGATCCCAGTACTACCAGGCCAGGGATAGCACCACCACAATGGGCTTTCCCACCACTGATCACTAATGGAGAAAATGCCTTACAGCTGGATCTCATGGAGGCATTTCGTCAAAGGAGACTCCTTTCTCTGTGATAACTCCAGCTTGTGTCAACCTGACACACAAAACCAGCCAGAACAGTTCTAAACCAAAACAACTTTTGTAAAAGGTGATGCTGGGATTTAAACCCAGAGCCTTCTACACCCTAGGCTCTTCCACACTCCTGTGATCTCAGTTACCACATTTTATCTGTACGCTACACTTCTCTGACTCTTGTGAGTTTCAAAAATTTTCTACAGTCATCTTTGTAATCTTATTTCTTCTTAAATGGGTTTTTACTATACAGCTCAGGCTGCCTTTAAATCTTCAATCCTCCTGCCTCAGCTTTCCAACTGCTAGGATTACAGGTTTAGAACCCAAACCACATCTGGACTTGGGCATCTTTAAAGGAGAAAAACTCCCAAGAGCATTCAGAGGTGGTCCTTACCCTATAGTATAAATACCCTGCCACTTTTACTCCTAGGCAAGATAATAAATACTAAGGTTTGTATTTAGCATTCCCTCCCACCCTACTCCACTCCCCCACGCTGTCTCTCTACACCACTAGGCTACCCCACTGTGGAAGGAGACCTCAGGATTTTCCAGTTACTTTCTACTTCTTTCCCTGCATCAATTCTTCTTTTCTAGGTCAAGGGTCCTTCTAAGGTCAGCTTCTAGGGGAACCCAAAGCAAAATACCCACAGTGAGCACACTAAAGCCGTAGACCTTGCCTATGACTACCGTGTTGAAGCTCGTCTACTCCAATATATGATTTGTGAAAGATAAAAAATAAATAAATAATTTGCAGTTGACTCAGTACTTGGTTGTCATCTGCCACCAAATAACAGTGCAGACTTCACTCCATTCACTGAAGGCTTGTGAGTTAATAGGCTAGAATCACTAAAGAATCAAATCCAGGTAAGACTAGGCAAACAAAGGTTTTGATCTTTTTAACTTTTCTTTTTTAAAATACTACAAAACAAAGCAATAGGAAGCATCCCCTGTTTCCTCTAACTTTGCACCACTCTAACGCTACACTTTCCACCACTGTTCTTACTAAGAAAGCCTCCCAAACATCAGAACGGGACTTGGGAGCAGAGGATGCGTGTCCTAGTTAGCGTTACTCTTGCTGTAATGAAACACCATGATCAAAAACAACTTGAGGAGGAAAGGGTTTATTCCGTTTCCACTTCCACATCACGATTCATCTTCAAAGGGAGTCAGGACAGGAACACAAACAGGGCAGGAACCTGGAGGCAGGAGCTGATGCAGAGGCCACGGAGGAGTGCTGCTTACTGGCTTGCTCTTGCTTTCTTACAGCACCCAGGACCGGGAGCCCATATATGGCCTCACAGCAAGCTTCACCCTGCCACATCAATCACTAATGAAGAAAAATGACCTATAGGCTTGCCTACAGCCAAACCTTATGGAGGCACTTTTCTCAGCTGGGCTTCTCATCTCTCAAAGGACTAACCTGTATCAAGTTAACATAATACTAGCCAGCCCAGAGGACAATGTGTCCGAAAGATGCAGTTCATTGAGATGCTCAGAAGGGGATGGGCAGTACTTGGGTACATGGCTGCCATGTAGCTTTTCAAGCCTGTAAGGATTAGAGGAATGAGCACTCAAAATGGAGCCGTTAGGGTATCCCGAGTGATCGAGTTCTTTAGTCACTTACGAGTACCAGGCCTCTTCTTCCTCGGTTCTTCGAGACTGGCCTCCAGCAATGTTATGAAACAGAAAAGGAAAATGAACATGAGGGCCAGGATAGGGACTTAATGAAACCTTCCCTGCCATTTCAATAATGAACGAAACTATAGCTAGACCACACAGCCTCTGAGGAGTCTGAATCTGCAGCTTTGGTTCCTCTGTAATGCTCCTGGGCAAGGATGGGAAGGAAAGACAATGGTAGGTAGTCCTTGTCCTACTAAGGTCTTCCCACTGCCATATTGTCAGGGACAGTGAAAGACATACACTGAGCTTTTATGCACAACCTGTCAAAGGCTCACAGCATCTTAGCCTTGCTGCACACAGCTGCCACTCCAGGCCTTTCTATGAAAACAAAAAGGCAAGAAGAAGGTTAGCCCATGGTGCCAGTGAGGTGGTGTGGGAATCTCCTTGCCCACTATTACCTTGATCATGTGACTTAGTGGCTGTGAGCTATGCAGACTTTTTAAGTGAAATCACAGTTAGTTTGATGCCAGGAACTTGAAAAAGCTTTTGATAAATGGTAACATTTTTTTCTTCAGAAATATTCAGATAGGCTTCAGCACTCTTCATCCTGCCCTGGTTGTGCATTTATTAAATAACTGTAGCTTCAGTCTTCAATTCCTGCCTAAGTTAGCCAATGTTATCTTACTACTATGAAAGGCTTTTTAAAATTACTGATGACTAGACTAAGATCAACTGAAACTGAATATCTTCAACTGAAAAGAAGTTTCTCACCAAGTAAGTTGGATTTGTGGGGAGAGTTCATAACTACTTGGTTTAAGTAAGCTTACTTAACTGAAATAAACTGGAACTTATAGACAGGGACCATCGTTGTATCCAGAGATAGCCAGTCTGATACACTGAAGACTATATCCTACAGGAAAACAAGTGTGTTTGTCATCAGGGCGGAGCTTGAGGGAGGGGACCTCTGGAGAGTCACAGGATTATTTTTCAAATATTTGAAGAGGCTAAACATGTTGTGTCCTAAGAATTGATTAATCACGTGCTCTGTGGTTTTCTGTAATAGAGGAATTACAGGTGTCTAGCTTTTTATCAAAATAAGAAACAGCTTCCAGTGAATACCTGCCGAGGACCACCCCTCAGCTTCTCTCAGGGGTTCCGAGAGAAGGGGTGTCTCAGAGCAGCGAAATGAGACAGCTGGAAGTCAAATCATGGATCCTAGCTGATGCCTGTGTTCTGCTTGAAACAAGGTTTCCATTCTGCTTCTCTCTGTCTTCTGCTTTCTCTCTAAAGAGTTCTCTGTCTCTATTCTGCTTGCTTGCTATTCAAAGAGATCTCTCTATCCATGTCCTGCTTGCTTGCGTGTGTGTGTGTGTGTGTGTGTGTGTGTGTGTGTGTGTGTGTGTGTGTGTGTGTGTGTTCTCTGGATAGTTCATCTCCTGCAGAACACAAGTCCAGTCTTTTATTTTACATATCAATCTAGTCGTTTACTACAGGTTTTCCTTTTGATTTTCTTATGAGTCAGCATTCCATGACCCCAGCCCTTTGATTCTTAGGAGATAGGAAGCATACATTTTTTCCCTTAACATTGCAAAAGAATTCAGAGATCTGTCTGCCATTGCTCAACATAGAAGAGAAACTACTTGGGTGGGACCCTGCCCTGAAATGACCATTTCCACCAAGCCTTAGCCTAACCTTGCTCTGCCGAAGGCTGATCCTGAACTCAGGAATCTATCTTCCTTTGTATGCATAAACAAATAAACAAACAAACAAACAAAAACTTGGCTGGGTGAGATCTCCTTTGATCACCACTCCCTAAATCTCTTCATCTCCTTCCTTAGCAATTTTCTAACAAGTTGGCTCACAGCTCAACTGCTTCTGTTCCTTTAGATTTGTGAAGCCCCTCGTGTAATTCATATTGCATCCTTACTTTTGCATAGTTGAGAAATGATACATTTTTGTATTTTTGAACACATGTATTTAGAGCTCTTTCCCATGCATTAAGGGCTGTCCTGAAGGTCCCAGTGTTTACCATTTTACTGAGACGTAACAACGCCTTCGACTCCTGGACTTGCACTGTTTCTAAGTATCATGGAGTCATGAACATTGACAGGGAGGACATTCCTCGGAAGGACATGAGAGAGTCCTCCATTGCTAGTGGGTGCAGAAAATATATGCATTATTACATAAGCAAGCCTTAGGCCCACAACAGCCATCAACACTCATGGAGGTCTATGCCTGCAGGCCCTGTCCTAGGGGCAGGAACCATGCCACTCTGTCCCTACCAGGGCCATGCCAGACAGGCTCCACAACTACCTCTTTGAGAAAAACCTCTGTAAAAGATGTTAGCAGTCACCAGAAATGCTCAGGCAAGCTGGAGGATTGACTATTGTCAGGAGGATTCAACAAATGATCTAAAATGCTTTTATTACCGAAGGTTTTATGAGTTGGTTGGAGCACCTTCAATGTATAGTCTTCTCACTTTGGTTATTTCTTGTGTGTCTGAATGTTTTCGTCTATATATGTTCTCAACATGTGCGTGCCTGGGGCGTGTGCATGCCTGGAGCGTGCACAGGCCAGAACCAGGCACCAGATTCCCTAGAACTGGAATTGTGGCAGTTTTGAGCTGCTATGTGGATGGGTGTAGGGAGTCAAACCCAGGTCCTCTGCAAGCGCAGCAAGTGGTTTTGACTATGGAGCCTTCTCTCCAGCCCCAAACTTGCTCTCTTCTGGAAAGGGTTTCCACTCCCACATGTTACGGCCAAAGGAAGGCTTTCAAAGAAAGGCAGGCATTTTCAAATAATTGAATAAGTAAAATTCATGGTACTTAGCACTCTGGACTTGGAATACAAAGGAAAGGAAAAGATTTTCTCCCCTCCCCCCTTAATGTAACCTTTATCCTCATGCTTTCAGGAGCTGTTTTGGTTTTGTTTTTTGTTTTTCGTTAAGCCAAAAATAATCCCTTTAAAAAGATAAAAATCAACTTTATCACTCTGCCTAGATGCTGTAAGGATTATGAAAATATAAGTCTCTGTAAACCCTATGCAACCTTTGTCTTTGTGAGCTAATTCCCATAGCTCGAACACATGCACCTGATAGCATCTTTCTATTGAGGAGCTCACACAAAGCAAACAATTGCAGGGTCAGAAGCCTGAGTCCACAGAAGTTACTTAGAGAAAAGGGATTTAAAATCCCTGTCATATGTCAGTCAACTGTCAGAAAAACCCTTTCAGAGTTCTAGCCCTTCGGATGATGAAATTGCCCAAGTGCTTTTATTCATTCATTCATTCATTCATTCATTCATTCATTCATTCTTGGTACCTACAATTATGTCTTCAGCATACCTGTATATCATAATAGGATTGTATTTTTTAAATAACATCCCTTTGAAAGGGGAATTTTTCACTCAGGAGTATATGGTACACTTCTCTACAAGAAAAAGCACTGGCTCTTGGTGTCTGCCTATCGGGATTTGTTTCTTTTTAACAACAAAAAAGAAAGTTAAAAAAAAAAGAAGAAAAAGAAGAAGAAGAAACAAGAATTACTTTCAGGGATTGATGCTAAAAGTCAAAGCAGTAATCTGCAAGTTCAAGAACAGAGTTTAGAAACATCAAAAATAAAGTGTTCTGAGCTTTGCTTTCCTGTAAACACTGGTTTTCAACTCAGAGAGAAAGATAAAAACTAACCGCATTTCCCCTTTCTTCTGTACAGCCAGCTTTCCTTATTGTTGTGGATTAATTTTGATGAATGGATTAATTTTTTTTTCTCTGCATTGCACTTTGTTTTCTTTTTCTGTGCTTTGTGAGTCCAAGGGCTCAGAGATACAGAATCTGACTGTCCCCCGTGCTGGAACGAATTGTATTAGATGTATTTGAATAGTCAGGGGAAATACAAACCCGCACTTTCACCCCATGCTTGCCCTGTTCTTACATCCATCTTGATCTGACACACCGGCCTGGTTTTTGCCTTTGTAGCAGCAGGTTCATAGGCAGCCCCAGTTTCT
Source organism: Mastomys coucha (assembly GCF_008632895.1). Lineage (NCBI taxonomy): Eukaryota > Metazoa > Chordata > Mammalia > Rodentia > Muridae > Mastomys > Mastomys coucha. The sequence goes on along the minus strand of NW_022196895.1, from coordinate 43,662,368 downwards.
GTGATGAAAAACCTCTACAGAAATCTCTAAGGTTTAAAAAAGAAATGGTCAGATTTCTGTTATTAAGCAGAACAGACTTTAATGCCAGTACAGTAGTGGCTCTCAACCTTCCTAATGCTACAACCTTTTAATACTATTCCGCAAGATGTAGTGACCCCTACCATAAAATTATTTTTGTTGCTACTTCATAATTGCAATTTGGTACTGTTATGAATCATAATGTAGATATCTGATATGCAGGATATCTGATATGTGACCCCTGTAAAAGGGTTGTTTGACCCTCTAAGGGAAACACATTAAAAGGGAGACGAGGCCACAAACACCCCCATTCAACTGAAGCAGCCTTGTGATTCTATATTAAGAACTTATTCTGGAAAGGTAACATCTCATCAAATCTTCTTATAGATGGTATTCACCTCTCCAGAACAGGTAAACACATGCTTGCCTGGTGATAAGTGTTCAGTGAGACACAGACAGAGTCACCTGGGTGGAAAACCAGAAGCAGGCAAAGTCCCAAAGAGTCTCACACAGAAGGAAATCTCCCAACTCTGGTAGGACGGCACAGAAAATAAGCAAGGGACACTTTAATCACATAATATTGAACTATGCTACATTAATAAAATAGAATCTGCAATTAATGCCCATTCTGTCCAAGATGGCTAGCAGTTATTGATATCGCCTCTAATTCTATAATAAACCATCATCAAGTCTAAAAACCCTTCCTAGGAAGAGAAGGATGGGAGACAATGAAGAGATGGCTCAGCAGTTAAGAGCGTTCTGCGATTTCAGTGGGGGCAAGTTTGAGTCCCAGCAGCCACTTGTAATTCCAATCGCAGGGGATCTGACACCTTCCCTGCAGGCACCAGGCATTCATGCACATGTTGCACAGACATACATGTGGGCAAAACACCTATAACCATAAAATAAAAAATAAATAAACCCTGAAAGTGTGTGTGTGTGTATGTGTGTGTGTGTGTGTGTGTGTAAGAGAGAGAGAGAGAGAGAAAGAGAGAGAGAGGGAGGGAGAGAGAGAGAGGGAGGGAGGGAATGGATAAACCTCTAAAATGTTTCAGAAGCCTCAGAAAGCACTGGAAGTCTCATCATTAGCTTATATACAGGAATAATGATAAGGCTATGCAGAATTCCTTGAGTAATGGAGAAAGTGAAGCCTCTGTAGTCAAGCAAATAGGCTGAGTTTTGACCATCATGCTAGATATCAATGCTGGCGGTGTTATTCTGCCTTGAGTGAATGGTAAGGAAGGGGAACAAAATCAGTGGGTTTAATAAAAACCGTTGCATTACATGTACCTGTACTGAACCTGATGCTTTCTTGGTAAGGGAAAGCAAAATATTGGTAGTTTTTTTGTTGTTTTGTTTTTGTTTTTGTTTTTTTCTATTCCAAAGATGCCATTTATGGGGTGGTCATAAAATCCACACGTAAAGATCTGAATAGTTTGGCATTCCACATTTATATGTACACACATACACACACACACACACACACACACACACACATCTATTACAAGAATTAGAAGATCTACTAATACAAACCTTTGAATTTTGCCTCATTGCTGACAATTGATTATCCCCTTTCTAGGAGATCACAAGCCAAATCCCCCACCTAAAGGAAGACATAGAGACAGTATTGGGCCTCCTGCCTGTGTCCCAGCTACTCTGTAATCCAGCCCCAGGCCAGGTAAACTCATTAGTGACAGCCCCACTGCTACCTCAGATGTCCCAAGGAATTCATCCCAGGAGTAGCCTCTAACCATCGCTACAGTTTCAACTTCCCTGGCACAGGCAGAAAGGAGCTGGGTCTCCTTCTATCTCAATAAGCTCAATTCCTGTCAGGCTATCCATCTAAGTGGGGGAAAGTCACCGCAAGCCTTGAGGCCACTCTCTTCTGAGATTGTGAGTTTTCAGACACTTGGCTGGGTCAGACTGTCTGAGAACAGAGTCGAGTACGAGCCAGAAAGGCTTCTCTGTTCTGCTTTGGCAAATGTCAGATCTGCAGAGTACACTCATCTTCCAGTGAAATAAGAAGGCAAGGTCATTATGCAAACAAACCCCAGAACAAAAAGAAAAATATCCTCAGACAATGGAGGAAATTATAATGGACCAGTGCAAGAGGCAGTTAATGTGTCTCAGAGTAAGTGGGAATTCCCTCCCTGCCGCTTCAGTCCTCAGAGAGGGCTGTAGAGTGCCATCCCCACCCGTCTTGACATCAGCCCATGATCATGCTCCTTCTAGCCCTACTAAATTAGAGCGTTGACTGTGTTCCCTGCTCCGTAATTTAACACGAATCTATTTCTCTGTTGTGTATCAAAAGAACACCAACTGACACAGGAACACTCTGAAAATTACTTCCAGCCTATAACCGGGAAAAAGAATGACAGAAATAGCGAAGTATTACATTTAAAGAGATGGAGAAAGAGCAGTGTTAAAAAGATCTGAGCCAAAACAAAAGGAGATGTTTTGAATCCAAGGAGGGAGAAGAATATACAGCTTCTAGATCTTGGGTATTTAAAGTATTACCATAAAGTAAGCAATAATCATTCAAAGAGACCCAAATGCATGCATTTGTGGAGCTAGATAAATAAATAAATTTATAAGGATCACAGATGTATTTACAAGTTTTTGAAAGATCATCTATCTCAGAATGAAGCAATACTCTACCGAATTTATCTTTTAAATCTTAAGTATTTTCAGTTCTCTTATTAGGATAAGATTTATATAGTATGTCCATTTCAAGTATATGGTTCAGTGATTTCATTTACATTCTGCATTGTCACCATCTCAGTCATGATTCAGGACACTGTCACCAACCATAGATGGCTTCACACCTTTTCTTTTTTTCCACTGCAGATCAAACCTAAGGCTCTGAAACCCTGGACAAGCACTGGACCACAACATCTCCCTCTCTGCTCTCGCCTTCCTTTGCAACTCCCATCCACCTTTCTGTTTCCATTTCATCTCATTTGGCTTGTCTCATTATAATTTAGTTCTCCTCTATACTTTCAAGTAAACAATGTGATTGTATGCACCTTGGTTTGGGTTTTGTTCCTGCAAACTTTGTAATATGCATCCAGGTTTGGCACACATTGCAGCTTGTCCCGTTTTACCCTGAGGGAGTAGCCCATTCTATCAACACTGCACTTTGCTTTGTGATTCATATGAAGAATGACAGGTGGTTGGTTTGTACTTTGAGCAATATTGAAAAGAAGTACACTTGTAGATTGTTTATATTCAATCTGAACAAGTACATTTTATGGGTAGAATTATGTTTTAGGAATTTTTTTTATATTGGGATTAAAACTGAGTAAGAAATTGTCTGAGTTTTCAAAACCATTGTACCATTTCACATGTCCACTGGTGGTATTTTAAAGTCTATGCCAAATCCTCAATAGCATATTTTACAGTAAGTTTGTTCAATTGCTAACAGTGAGTCATGTTTATAAGTTGACTTCTTTCGAAACCAATGATTTCTGGTATGTTTCCATGTATGCTTTAAGAAATATCTACTCACATTTTTTATTCATTTTTATGAGTTCTTTACTTCTTATCACTAAAGAGAATGTCCCAGGTAGTTTATCATCAACTTGATACAAGCCAGGGTTGTCTGAGAAGAGGGAACCACAACAGAGAAAATGCCTCCATAAGGTATTTGGTGTAACATTATCTTAATTAATAATTAGTGTGGGAAAGCCCAGCCCATTGGTGGGAAATCCCCTGCAGATGGTCCTGGGTGGTAGAAGAAAGGAGGGTGGATGAGCCATAGAGATCGGGCCAGTAGGCTGCACTGCTCCATGGCCTTTGCACCACTCCCTGTCTTGAGTCTCTGCACTGGCTTTCCTGGAAGAAGGAATAAGCTGTAAGATGAAATATACCCTTTCCTTCCTGAATCGCTTTTGGACATGGTGTTTTATGACAGCAATAGAAGTCCTAACTAAGGCAATACATTTTCAGTGTTTGGTAAAGAAATCTTTTAATAGATATTCATTTGGAATAATGTCTTCCTGTTCATGCCTCTTTATACAGTCAATAGGAATTCTTGAGACGATGGGTTATACAACTTAATAACAAGGACACAAACAACTGAATATGTAATAAAAGATGCTGGTGAGTTACAAAGATGAATAGACTATAGGAATATCAAATGGCTCTCTTCTCAGACCATCTCCATTCCTGTGAGACTCACCCCTAACCTCATTTCTATCAGAGACTCCATAACCACCACATGTGGCTCACACCCAGTACCTTCATAGTCTGCTGTAGCCACCAACCTCAGCCCCTCTTCTTGGCCCATCCAATTCCTTTGTAACTTTCAGTTAGGGAAATACAAATCAAAACAACTTTGAGATTTCATTTCACCTGTCAGAATGGCTGAGATCAATAAAACGACGGACCACAAACGCTGCTGAGGATATGAGAAAAGGCTAAGTTTCCCTGGCATAAAATAGTGAGCCATGTTTAAAAGTTTATTTCTTTTACAACCAATGATTTCTAGTATGTCTCCATGTATCCTTTACGAAATATCTATTTGATTTTTTTTATTAATTTTTATGAGTTCTCAATTTCTTATCACTAGATTGTAGAGAGAGTTTCTGCTGTTGATGGTACCACAAACTGGTCCACCCACTCTGGAAACTAGCATAGAGAATTCTCAAAAATGCCAAAAACAAATCTACCATATGACCTAGCTATACCACTCCTTGGCATATGGCCAAACGGCTCAACATCCCCCTTCACAGGTACTTGCATAGCCACATTCACTGCTGTTCTGCTCACACTAACTAGGGAACGAAAACAACCTAAATACCTCTCAACTGACAGATGGACAGTGAAAATGAGGTACATGTGCTACAAGAGAATTCTACTCCAATGTAACGAAAAATGAAATCATGATGTATGCAGGTAAATGGAGGAAACGGAGAGTGGGTTACACGGAGTGAGGTAGCCCAGACCCAGAAAGGAAAATGCCAAATGTTCTCTCTAGTTTGTGGGTTCCAGTTTCAAACCTTTATGTGATTATATAATCTGGCGTAACAGCAGGAACCAGGAAAGGAAAAGAGACCATATTTGGAGGGGATCTGTAGAGAAGGGTATAGTAAGACATAGGTGTTATGAAAGGGGGAAATTGAAAAGGGGAGGCTCTAACTGGAGAAGGAGAGGGAGGATAACACAGGAGAAGAAGGAGGGAAAACTAATACCTGGGATGATTGAAAAAGACCTAGCTAGTCATTATTTTATGTTTACCAAAAGTTATACAGAGATATGGGTGTGTTTGGTGTGTGTGTGTTTGTGTGTGTGTGTGTGTGTGTGTG
>NW_022196895.1:43623065-43657034 GCF_008632895.1 Mastomys coucha | reverse complement strand
TGTGTGTGTGTGTGTGTGTGTGTGTGTGTAACACATAAGAAAGCCCCTCTCAAGTTGCTGGTTAGGAGGTATCCAAGAAAAGTGCCTCAAACAGCACAGGCCATTGTTGTCCTTGGTTGGCTTTCAAAACTTGAAAGTAAAGCCCTATTGCTGAAGATACACTGCATTTTGACACGAGACTTGGAATAATTGTCTGAGTCTGATCTGGAAGACTCATCCATGAGCAGTGACTCTTGTGGTATCATAAGGTTCAGTGCCTTGTGGGCAGGGAGGGGTCTTCGGTATGTCCTGGCCAGCTTTAAAGCTCATTAACCACAATGATCAACATTTCTTCAATAGCGAAAACAATGTATTCTTAGAGACAAGTAACAGTGGTCTGATTTGACTTAGGGTCTCATGCAGCAGGAGGAAAATCATTCCTGGTACTTCAACTACAGATGCCTAGAGAGGACATAGCCCCCTGAAGAAATCCTGTTACCCTCACTTCTTAAACGAGGATGATTTTCTAAATCCGTTCTACCTTTACACCCCCAGGTAAGGATACATTTCACCAGTAATCAAAGAAGCTTCCTTTTGGAGCAGAAGACCGTAAAAGAAACTCGCAGCTAATCAAAATGCTGGCTACATCTACAACACAACTCCTGCACTTATGAGTCAGAGGAGCAGGAATTCAGTTGTGGCATTGTTCCTTCTATCTATGACAGGGAAGCTGCAGTCACGAAAGCTGAACAACATGGCCATCTAAACAAGACCTGAACAATTCCAGCAGTAGTTGACAGTCAACATAGATGGTGAAATCTCACCAGGTCTCATCCCTACACGGAGAGCTAAAGGCAATCAACGACTGCTGAGAGGGAAAGAATCAAACTTCTGACCCCTGATTGGTTATCCAATAACAAGTGGTCACTCCCATAAAAATATCCATCCAGGTAACACTGAAGGTGCCCAGTAGGTTGTATACATACATACATGTATATTTACAAATCTATATGTATTCAGGTATACACATAACAGCAACAATGAAAGAGAAAGCCCCATTAATTTTTGGGAGGTGGGGAGGTGGGGAGTAGATGGAAGGGGTAAGAGAGGAGATGGAGAGAGAAAATGGTATAGTTGTATTTTAATTAAATTTTAAAAACTAAATGAACATTAAATGATGGTTATTTTCAACCACATCATAGAATAAAAATTTTCAAACTTAGGGAGAAAGATGCCCACCTACGTACAAGAGATCTAAAAAAGCAAATATACAGGACCAGAAATGAACCTCCCCACACAATATACGATACTTAAAACATAAAAAAGAAAGATTATTAAAAACTATAAGAGAGAAAGGTCAAATCACTCATGTCATGAAAGAAGCTTCATCAACATATTTGACTATTTGATAGAAACTTTTTTCCTTTAAGAATGTGTTTGTTTTCATTTTTATTCATATTTATACATACATCTATGTGTCCATGTATTCATGCATCTACACACACACATACATACACACACATACACACACACACACTCACACAAACACACACATGGGTGCAGGTGCCCACAGAGGCCAGAAGCAGCAAGCACTTAACCAGTGAGCCATGTCTGCAGCCCCTAGATAGAAACTTCAAAGGACAAAGGTACCTGGAAATATACATCCCAAGTTCTCCATGACCATAACTGACAATGCACACTATCATTTCCAGGAAAACTATCTATTAAAATTCAGGGAGAAGCCAAGTGGGTTTGCACACACCTTTAATCCAGCACTTTGGAAGCAGAAGCAGGATGGTCTCTGTGAGCTCAAGGCCAGCCTGGTCTACATAGTGAGTTCCAGAACAGCCACAGCTATATGATGAACTCTGTTGGAAACAAAACAAAACTCACTCACTCACTCACTCACTCACTCACTCACTCATTAAAATTGGAGAAGAAATATATAATCTTTCCATGATAAGAAAAGATTAAAGAATTTATGTGCACTATAAAGCTCTATAAAGAAGAGTGATAGGAATGCTTCAGGCAAAGAGAATGATAAACATAATCAAGAGGTCACAGGGAATAATGACATATCTTAAGGCTATATCAGCATACTAATAATGATATTATTATCATAATTGATCAAACCTACAAATAAAATCCACAAGATCAACAAAATGACAAAATCAAAACTCAACTTTCAACAACCCTGACTATCAATGTTCTCAATTTTCCCAGTGAAAACATGCAGCCTAGCAGATTGAATGAGAAGGCAGAATCCAGAGTTTGTTGCCTCCAAGAACATAATCTCCCCATCAGTGAGAGACGACACTTTGGAGCCATAGGTGGGGAAAAGGCATTCCAAGCAAATGAAACTAGGGTGTAAGCAGATAACGGCCATTCTAGTACCTGACAAAACTTGTCCGAAGAGATAAGAAGGCCATGTCATAGTCATTAGAAGAACAATACACCAAGAAGATATTACAATTCTAAATATGTACACAGCAAACACAAGGGTACACAATTTCACAGAACAAGCCTAAATGTAATGCCATAGAGTAAATCCAACACAATAATTATGACTTTTAAGACCTCACTCTAACCAAGATAGGGCATCTAGGCAATATCTAAGCAGAAAAACAATGCATTCTGCCATAAATCAAATGGACCTAACAGATGTCCACAGAACATTTCACTCTAACACTAAAGGATATACATTCTTTCCAGTAGCCCGTGGAATTTTCACCAAACCTAACCTTTTTCACCAAATTCTCAAACTCTCAGAAGATACTAGAAAACTGAAGTAGCATCCTGTATCTGGATCATAGCTGTCTATAAATAACCCCAGTTCCAGGGAACCCAATGCCCTTCTTCTGGATTCCATGGGCACATACATACACGTAGGAAGTATCTCTACAACATAATATTTTCAAGAACAAAACTTTCAGGAGCTAAAGAGATGGTACAGCATCTAAGCACTGAATGCTTGCTTGTTCCAAGAGGACCGAGGTTCAATTCCCAGCACCCACATAGCAGCTCACATATGCCTGTAATTCCAAGATCTGACACACAGACATACATGCAGGTAAAACACCAATGCATATAAATAAATTATATTAAAAAAAAAAAACAAGAAAAAGAGCAAAAGTTACTCTGTGAAAGACTATTTAAAAGATAAAGTGAGCACCAGATGTGGTTGGAGCACCCCATTAACACCAGAATGTGGGAGGTGGAGACAAGAAGATCCCTGAGTTCAAGACAGCCTGGTCTAAAGAGCGAGTTCCAGGACAGCCAGGACTAAATAGAGCAACCCTGTCTTGACAAACCAAATAATCATAATAGCAACAACAATATAAGATGAAGCACAGCAGGGGACATTGCTCAGTGAGTAAAGTCACTTGCTGCCAACCTCAGCTTGACCTCCAGGTCCCACATAATGGAAAAGAAGAATGGGCTTCCACAAGTTGTCCTCTGACTTTTATGTGTGCTCTGTGGCACACACATGCCATTGCCCATCATATACATAAATAAATAAATAAATAAATAAATAATTTTAAAATGTGGCAAAGAAAAAAATAATGTTTTTTGTTTTTGTTTTTTTCCGAGACAGGGTTTCTCTGTGTAGCCCTGGCTATCCTGGAACTCACTCTGTAGGCCAGGCTGGCCTGGAACTCAGAAATCCACCTGCCTCTGCCTCCCAAGTGCTGGGATTAAAGGCATGCGCCACCACCGCCCGGCAAAAAATAATGTTTTAAACTATGACAGTATAAGCCATAGACTGAGAGGGGAAAAAAAAGAACAAAATAATGTTTTAAACTATGAAAGTATAAGCCATATACTAGGAGAAAATATTAACATAGTCTAAGATCTGATAAAACACTGTGACAAGAATGCTTACAGATCTAAATCCAACAGAGAGGAAGAAATATATCAGACAGCATGGGATGCTTTGAATAGGCACATCAAAGAGAACCAGCAAACTAGAGTATGTCTGTACAATGGAATAAGATACAGCAATATAAAAGAAAATATCCATAATTTAAATGTTTCCATGAACCCCAAAGTCACACTGGGTGAAAGATGCCAATATGTTAATCCAAGAGTTATATGTGTGTGTACTGATTTATTTACATCATTTTCAAAATAAAATAAACATAGTTATGGATAAGAAAAGGGTGGTTGTTGCCATGTGGTGGTAGTGCATGTCTTTAGTCCCTGCACTTCAGAGGGACTCATCTCTGAGTTCAAGACCAGCCTGGTCTACAGAGTGAGTTCCAGGATAGGCAGAACTACACAGAGAAACCCTATCTCAAAAAAACAAACCAATATCAATAGATAGATGGGTAGGTAGATAGATAGATAGATGATAGATAGATAGATAGATAGATAGATAGATAGATAGATAGATAGATAGATAGATAGATAGACAGACAGATACAGAGATACAGAGATACAGATACATATATATCTATCTATATAGATAGAACAAGAAAATGGTGGTTGGGGAGAGTTAGGACTGGGGAAAGAATGCAGCCATTACTGAAGAACCATGAGGGAATTTATCTGCATTATGAAAAAAATGATGTATTCTGGCTATGCTGATGACTAAATTAATCTACTCATGTGGTAGCATTAAAAAATAAAATCAAACAACAATAATGCAAAGGGGATGAGAACTAAGGCTGAGGATTTGCACTGCTAAGTCAGAGCCCTGGCCTCAGAGCAGAGCAGGTTGCTGTTGGGTGGAACACACAAAACACCCAAAACAATCCCGATGTCTACTCCATAAATTAAAAAGTAGATGTTACTCTCCATAATGTACATTTCTGTAAACACACCATATGCTTCAATAACTATTCACCACTTAACCAAATAATGTTTCTAAAAGTCAAGGCAATCTTCTATCAACTTACCTGGAAGAATATAGACATACTAAGTGAAGATCCCCCTAGCCAAGAATTGTCAAAAGCCACAAATTCAAATGTTTTCTTCTTGAGACTTTATGAATATGCTTCCTTCTTTTTAGGGGGTTATTTTTAGGCTGAGAAAATATGCTTACTTCTTTACTGTGTATGTGCTTGATATTTTATTTGTAGAGTAAATTGCTTGATTTATCTTGGGAAGTAAATAACATCTGTTGAAAATTTAAATTCCGTTGCTATGTGGCATTCTTTTGACCATTTTTAAACTAGGTTTTTGACTACATTCCTTGTTAATGCTAAGCACATCATGTAACTTTTTGTGATTTTTAATTTTACGTGTATGGGTGTTTTGCCTGCATGTGTGTGTACCCTGTGCATGCCCGGTGCTTACAGAAGCCAGAAGAGGGAGATCAACTCCTGGAACTGGAGTTACAAAGGTCACCATAATGTCACATAAAGGTTACATGTGTGTCACCATGTGGGTGGCAGAAAGAGAACCTGGGTGCTCTGTGAGAATAGTTTATGTCCTTAACCACTGAGCCATCTGCCATATAACTTTAAAACATGAAAGACCATCCCAAGTGTAGTTCTCATGACTGACTGCTTAAAAATTGTGAAACAAAATGACTCTCCAAGGGTCTCCAGACAGGTTACCATTATATATAGTTGTCACACTGAAAACATGGTTACAGAAATTAAATGGGAAATATACAACTATTTCACCGCTTAGCAACGCTGCATCTTAAAGACAACAAACCAGGGTAAAATCAATCGTGTTAGGAATGCAAACTACTGCAGCCCTGTTTGTTACAATTAGAGGAAAATAACTTATTTCAATGTTTTATACCAAATTGTGTTTAAAATCACCTCATTTACAGAGTTGTAAATGAAAACTAGTGTATGAATTTAAAAAAAATGTTCATTTTTATTATGTATTTTGTAGGCTTATTCACTGCTAGACACAGAATATTCCATCAATTAGATGATCCTAACCTAGAAAAAAAGCAAATAAAGACCCATAGAGTAAATACTGTCACCCCATGGTCACATGGAGTCTGCAGCAGCAACTACGGAGCTCTGCCTCTGGGATGCCAAGACCCCACAGACACAAACAAAGCAACAACTGTAGTTTTGTTCCAGTTCAACTTCATAAGTAAAACCAGTCTACAGACCTGACTGGACCCAATAACCATGCCTTTTCAACTGTGTTCTGACTGTGGAGTGTGTGTTCACACTCATGCCAAGGGACACATGTGTACTCTTGGTGGCCTTATCCCTGTAGAACTCCCCAGAACTGAACTACTGAAAACAAGCTCTCAGTTTCCTCTGAGAGCGCTGCTCAGGCAGTATTGAGTGGGTCTGTGCTTCGATGGACATAGTGCCTGTCTTATAATAGTGATTACCCATAAATACTGTGGGTGCTGCTAAGCTACCTTACTGCCTCAATGGTGATGACTAGGAATGAGAAGGGACCTTAAAGGAGCTTGGAAGATGGCTCAGTGGATAATAGAGTTTTTTCTGCTTTTCTACAGGATCCAAAGTAGGCTCCTAGAATACAGAAAAAGTAGCTCTCAACACCCTGTAACTCCAGCTCCAAGGGATCTGACGATACCTCTGGCATCCTCAGGTTCTCATACAAGCATGGCATTCACTCACGCAGCTACACGCAGACACAGAAACCAAATAAATACATTATGAAAAAGGACCGACCTTAACTAGACAATTCCTAAGACTTCAAAACTCGAATTCATTTCTTCGTTTCCCTCTTAATCAAGAGTTTAGTCTCAAAATCTGGTTTATGACACTTCTGTTTTATTAGCTTGTACTCCTTCCCAAGAATTAAACAGCATTAATTGTAGAGCAAAGGAACATACAAAGGCAGATCGTTACTTAGCTCTGTGTTATTAAAATGTCCAGCGTTCTGAAGATTGTTTCGGATATACATTATTTTTAAATAACTTTTCTCCTTTAATTACAAAAGTATATCACACAAAAAAGAATTTGTAGCCAGGCGGTGGTGGCGCACACCTTTAATCCCAGTATTCGGGAGGCAGAGGCAGGTGGATTTCTGAGTTCGAGGTCAGCCTGTTCTACAGAGTGAGTTCCAGGACAGCCAGGGCTACACAGAGAAACCCTGCCTCAAAAAAGAAAAAAAAAAAAGTGTGCATGGTTGGTAGTAAGCAGGCACTTGGTTCAAACACAGGAGTAGGTAGTGACCAGGAGAGCTTCAAGTCCTGTCAGCAGGATCCCATTCCTGCTTACTGTTCTGTTGTTTTCATTGGGAAATTATTAACTGTTTTTACACATGGTTCCCAAGTTATATAACTGGTCCTGGGCGCCACGATGAGAATTTTCCTAAGGCAGAAAGCGTCCCCCCCGCGCCCCCCCCCGTAAAGTATTTAGTCGAATTCGGATCCTACCACCTGAAAAACTTTAATCTTTTAGACATCGATGGCATCACCGTAGCATCACCCCTTCCAAAGGCAGAAGAATGAAGGAAGCCACCCACCAAAAGAGACGCGTAAAAACTTCTTATTTTGCTTTTGAAAAATATATCATCATAACAACCATGACTTTCTTTCTCCTTAAATGTCAGCAACAATCATCATGATTATGAAAAGCGATGTCTCTTAAATGATAAGCCGAATAAGGAGAATGGGACCCAATAGTCACATGACTGGTGGAAAGCTGTCCTTAAACACGGCAAGACCCTGAAGTACAAAGATTTGGGTAGGTAACCCGATACTCTTCATCCTAGGAGCTGGGAGGTGTCAAATGGGCTGCCTTGCCCAAACCGATCCCTTTGTATGGATAATCTCAGACTTCATCAAACTGAGGGGGGGTGGTCCTTAAAATACAGTCAAACAAAATATAACCCCAAACAAGTGAGAATGCCGTTCCTAAAACATGTAGGATTAAGAATGAGCTGGTCAAACGGGAAAACTCAGCCAGAGAATGAGCTAAAAAATAGCAGGGACCACCGCTCTACTGAGAACCACAGCCCTTGCTTCCCAACGCTCCTCCGTCTCTATTTTTTCCTAAAGCATCTGCTGTTTCTGCCACACTTTATATAATTCACTCCCAAAGAGGCAGAATGTGATCACTGAGAGGTCTTGACCTTCAAACCTAATGCTCAACGCGTAGGTGGCGAGCCACTGTCAGAGTCACTGGCAGGATTATCAACAGCGCTCTGCCTTCACACTCAGATCTACTCTGGCTGGGATGGGAAGCGGTAAATCAAAAGCTGAGAGAGAACAAGAAAGCTGCAGCAAAGAGCCATGACTTGTGATGATCTTGTAATACCCCACCCAAAATCGAGATTTTGCACTAGATTTGAAAATGAATGAGAACATGAATTTCCGGAACCCTCTCTGACATTACTATTTGTGTCACTCACCCCAACTCGTTCTTTCTTTCTTTCTTTCTTTCTTTCTTTCTTTCTTTCTTTCTTTCTTTCTTTTAAACGTTGAAACCTAAAATATTCAGCCACAAAATCCTGCTTCAAAGGTACAGTTAACTGGTGCAGGTCAGTGCGTGGCGTTAAAGCGATGCTGTCTTCTTCTAACAACCAAATACTTCGATGCTAGCAGGTTAGCTAATGGTGCTTAATCCTTGCTGGATGCCTCGGGCTTATGCACGGATTTTGTCGGCTTATTTGTGACTGTTCTTCACATCAGGGGCCCAATTACCTCTTCAGGGATCTCTGTCATCCTTGCTAGGACAGAGGGCTGTTAATCGCTCTGACCGGGCTAATCGCTCTGACCCGCCCATTCTCCGGCTTCCTCCCATCCCTCTTTCCCACAATGTTTCCTGAATTTAGTCATAAAACACACTTGTCAACACTATTCTTTCTGCTCCGGACCTTGTATGCTGCAGAAAACCTTTGTATTCAGCCCCTGCCGGGGTTGTTTAGCTTTGCTTTGAGTGTTTATTTGTTTTGAACAACAGAGTAGAATTGATGCGAATAAAGAGCGAACTGGTGCCAATCATTCCATAGGTCAAACCTGGGGCAAAGCTCCTGCGCTGAACATCCCAAGGTCACTCTCTCACATAAGGCTGGAGAGAGAGGAAAGCAGCTACAGGCTACAAAAAACACAACAGTGGGGTTCAGGTGAGAGACTCCGGGCTTCTGGGCATGAGGGGGTAGCCTTTCTCTATCATCTAGGACTCGGGTTTTTTGTTTGTTTCTTTGTTTGTTTGTTTATTAATTCTTTGTGAATTTCACAACATGCACCCCAATCTCACTCATCTTCTCATCCCTCCATATTCACCCTCTACCCTTGCAACCCGCCTCCCTTCAATATATATACGAAAAAAACAACTCACCGTGGAAGTTGCAGTGTGCCAAGATGTGTCAGGTCGTATATAGCCCTTTGTCCAAATAGCTTCCCTGTGACATACTGGCTGTTTTTGTGTGTTAAACTTGACCCAAGCTGGAGTCATCACAGAGGAAAGAGCCTCAGTTGAGGCAATACCTCCGTGAGATTCAGCTCTAGCACTTTTTCTCAGTTAGTGATCAAGTTGGGGAGGGCCCAGCTCATTGTGGGTGATGCCATCCCTGGGCTGGTGGTCCTGGGTTCTATAAGAAAGCAGGCTGAGCAAGCCAGGGGAAGCAATCCTGTAAGCAGCACCCCTCCGTGGCCTCTGCATCAGCTCCTGCCCTGTGGAGGTTCCTGTCCTGACTTTCTTTGGTGATGAACAGTGATATGAAAGTATAAACTGAATAAACTCTTTCCTTCTGTAGTGGCTACTCCTGGTTGTCAACTTGACTATATCCGAAATGAACTACAATCCAGAATTAGAAGGCTCACCTGTGGCCCTAATCTGGAGGTTGAGAGATACAAGTTTCTGACCTTAATCTTGGCATGGAGATATTGAGGCATAGTGGTTATGAATCCCAGAAGATTAAGATAGGAAGAGCTACGAGTTTAAGGTTATCTGGGATTAAAGGTGTGGTGGAATAGTGGCTATGAAACCCAGAAGATTAAGACTGTAATATCTACAAGTTCAAGCAAGGTCATCTGGGATTAAAAGTGTGGTGGTACACACCTTTAATCTGGGTCACACCTTTTGCTGGAGACCTATATAAGAACATTGGTAGAAGGAAAGTTGGCTCTGCTTCATCTGCTTGCCTTGTGGGACCAAGCAACTGCTGGATCCTTGGACTTCCATTCACAGCTGCTACCAACCATTGCTGGGAGTTGGACTACAGACTGTAAGTCATCAATAAATTCCTTTACTACATAGAGACTACCATATGTGACTCTAGAGAACCCTGACTAATACACCTTCCCAACTTGCTTTTCGGTCATGGTGTTTTCTTGCAGCAATAGAAACCCAAACGAACACAACTTGCAAATGTTCAATGCAATGACTCATTGGTCTGGTTTGAGGCCTCTGGCTTCTGCTACACTATCAATACTGAATCCTCATGGGGACTCCTCTTGGGTACTCTGTGGTCACCCTGTGTCATGGAGATCCTGCAGCTTTGGATCTGCAGGACTGGCTCCTTCATAAGCTTCTGCAGTTCACAGGTGGAGTAGATGTTGAGGCTGACGAACTGAACCCCCCCCCCCAGATCTGGGACTGGGTGGTAACTGAGTTGGTCAGCCCACCAGATGCACCACTAGAGACAGCTTTCCCACTTTGCCCGGCTGAGGTCAGTTCTCCTGTTTAGCCAGCTGGCAAGGGATCCTGTGTTCACACCATCAGGACAGTTCTGCACTCAGGCCACTAGGGCCAGCTCTCCAGCAGTAGTACCCCAGCAGGGGGTGGGGCCGGCTCACCAGCTATCACCTAGGAATCTTGACAATCTTATATATGCAAAGGATGGGAACTTGTGTTTCCTTGATCAGGAATGTAGCCAGCCATTCTAAACCCCAGAAAGAACCAGAAAGAGAAAGCCTTGGAGGGTTAGCTCCCCTTCTCCTGTCTGTGAGACCTGTTTTATTCTTAGCTCTTTCTATAGGCACATCTCCTTTGCTGTTCAGTGGACTATATGGGACCAAGTCATACCCACTTTGGAATTTGCCTGGGACAGTTCCACAAACCCTCTGCTCTGAGTTCCCATGCCAGCACCCCAGCAAATGGGTAAAGATGTATCAGGTGCCCACGTCAGAACTTTCATCTAGGCGCTAACCCTGGAACACACCCGAGGCAACTGACCTGTACTGACTCCCAACACATGTGCTTTGGGAAAGTTCCTACATGCTCTGGGGAAGTTCAGGGAAAACCACACAAATATGTAATGTGTATGTGCATGAACACACCACACACACACACACACACACACACACACACACACACACACTTCTGCCACCTAAAGAAAAGAGAAGAGAAAATTGAGGAAGGGAATAAGTCCAGAGTTCATGCCATCAGTTTCACTGAGATCTGGATTTTACTACATTGTAGAATGTCTTAGAGATGCTTTAAAGAATTTCCATGATGTCTCAAAGCAATGGGTGAGAGTAAGACAGAAAGGTTGTCACTATACATTTCCTAGTTTCTATTAGCAGATAATGAAAAATGAACCCCATCAAGACCCCTAGACAGTAACAGCCACACGTGTAGAGGCTTAAGACATCAGAAGTGGATTCTTCCTGAGTCTCTAGATGATGCAAGGTTGAAACTGAGGTAAAGGCCACGCCTCCTCAGAAGTCTTCACGTGAGAACCCTTCCTTCAGGCAACTCCAGCTTCAGCCTTTATCTTCATACAGACTTCTCTTTTGTATGTATATTTTTGTTGTTGCTTGCTTACTTGAATGGTGAGATTCAAACTCTTTTTTTATTTTTTAGATATTTTCTTTATTTACATGTAAATTTCTCCTTTCCCAGTTTCCCCTCCAAAAAACAAACAAATCAAACTCTTACTGCCACTGAACCCCAGGCTTGCCTGCCTTGTTTTGCTTCTTACAAGGTTACTAACTGTCAATTTTATGGTCTATTTGATAATTCATATTTGTCTTATGTAGAGACCATTAATTACACTGACAAAGATTCTTTTCCAAAATATGGTTTGAGTAGGGGAGAGAGACCTGGAGAGTTTTTTTCCCCCCTGTGGTTAAAACACTTCTTGCACTTTCAGAGGACTGGAATTCAATATGCAGTATGCACATCAAGTGACTCACAACTGCCTGTGGCTTCACCTCCAAGGGATCTGATGTGTTCTTCTGGCCTCCACAGACACCAAAACACACACGCACACATACAGGCAGACATGAACATAAATAGGTAATAAATCAAACCTTTTCATATATTTATACTCACAAGTCCCAAATGTCGAGACATGGAAATGTCTTTTGGAAGACAGTATACCCTTTGACCCGAGACATCTGTACCACCTAAGAACAAGATTCCGAAGTGTAGAATGCATCCACCTTAGAAGAAGAAGAAGATGCCTTGTGGAGAGCATAAGAAAACATGAAGGGGACTCTCAATATCTGAAGAAGCTGATAAGGAGGGACTCACTGGCTATAGGAGGAGTATCCGCAGCCTAAATGTCCACATGCATGCCACCCAAGTTTCAGTTCCATCACAGAAATATTCAGAATCACTTTAAAGGATGGAAGGTTTCCCTTCCCAAGGAAAGCAGTCCATCAGTCCCCTAATATTTCCATGTAGACTACTTCCACTGGGAGAACATCTTCACCACTAATAGCACCATTAAAACAAAACCAGTAGGCAAGGGATAAACAGGCTTCAGTGTGCCCACCATTTTTGCTACAACCCTGCTCTTTGAAAGCCCCGTGTGAACAGCTCATGACTACAAAAGAGCCAGTTCCTTTAAACCGATGCCTATAGTACCCTTGTCCTACAAAACAGATCAAGAATATTTGTATGAAAATCAAATGCAGAGGACCAGCCTGGCTCAGGGAATACTTTGCTTCTTCACTAATTTTTCTGAGCATCAAATTTACTTATTAAAGCTAATCAAGATACAAAATAGAACCAACAATGGCTTTCCGGTCCAAACAAAAATGATACAGCAAAATCACATTGTCCTCCTCCCTGAGGAATGAACACTAACCCCAGCCTCCCCTCCCCCCCAAAAAACTGTAACTTTTACCTTCTTTTAGTGTTACCTATTCTTTTGTGTTAACTGTGGGTTATTCAGTGTTTCTATGTGACTCTGTAAGTATGTGAAAATTGTCCTCATCTTCATTAAGGGGACACTTTTCTAGTAACACTACCACTGGATTTTCACAATGGAGAAAGTCTCCATCCGTATGACTCCACCTCCAACAGACATGCAACTTTTAAAATTGAAACAAACACATTTCTTTAGTCTGTATTATTTTTGAAATACATTTTTTCACTTCAAGTTTGTTTGACTTGGAGAGGCATTCCCAGCATTCCTTGTCATTGAATTCCCGGTCTTGTAACGTTGAGAGGTCATGGTGCATTGTCTGGGATTGCAGTCTGAATTCCCTGTGGGGGAAGTTTGAGCCCATCCAGCTGCCATACCTCATCATATAGAAGATCTGGAACGGGGCATGTAGCTGAGGGATGCAGATTTCGAGCAGCTGGGGCTTTGAGTTGATGCACTTGGAGACACTAGGAAGAAAGCACAACACACATAGCATCCAGGCTAGGAAGCCAGCACCCCAAAATAACAGTCCAGAAAGCACCAGCAAATCCCCAAAAAAGTAATGATCCTCAGCGTTATTTGGCAATCAGGTATGGACATGGTCCATTATCTCTGAAATTGACAAATTTTCGTCATTTTTCCATCTATGTTTCAGGGAGGGGGCAGATGACATACTGTGTCACCCAAGAGGTCTTCAGAATTTAATTCTTCTGACTCAGTGCTGTATCTGGGATTAGAGACATATGCCGCTATGTCTGGCTAAAGTTTATTTTTTTTTTTATCTGTATTGTGGCTATGTTATCCCTTACCATGGTAGCAATACTCACACATGCAATGGCAGACACAGAAAGGGGGAAAGGAGATTATGTTCCTAGCATAAACCCTATTATAGGGACAACTGATAAACAGGGGACCAGGTAAGGACCATGTGGCATCTGCTAATTTGCAAGCTGATGGGACATTTCATGACTTGCCAGGCAGTCGGTAGTACCCATGCGCCCCATCCACGCTCCAATTCTGTCACTGACTAGTCTGCAAGCGAGCAGCAAGGTAGCTCCTTTTTAGCATTTCTAAAAAGATCACAGATCTGATTTAAACCATGCACAGCAACAAACATGGTGAAGAGAATCATAAATCTTACCAAACCTATTCAGTCTCCTTCTATGACAGTCTGACAGCCTCCATAAACAATCTGTGCGGTTGAGTTTTACACTGAATATTGGCCTGAGATTGGTACTCAGTAAACACCAAACAAGAGGATCTGCACTGTCCCCTATAAACACATGACCCTTATCAGTGGTTACCCACTGGCAACAATTTTACTCACAGGAGGAGACTTGACTTTAAACATATTAAGCAAATAATAAACAGTAGTCATCTGAATGTACAAAGAGAGCGAAAACTTTGAAGTTGTGGTATACATGTGAGTAAAGAAAAGTTTAAAATTCTCTCATCAAATTTTCAGATGCTACTAAATTTATTGGTACTGTTTTAGTTCAGTTTCTACTGCTGTGATAAAATAGTGACCAAAAGCAACTTAGGGAGAGAAAGGTTTCTTTCAGTTTATAGTTCCACATCAAAGTCATCATCCAAGGACATCAGAACAGGAACTCCAGCAGGAGCTGATGTAGAGATCATGGAGGAGTGCTGCTTACTGGATTGGTCTCTATGGCTTGCAGAGCCTGTTTTGGTTTTTGTTTGTTTTTTTTGTTTGTTTGTTTTATTGCACCCAGGATCACCAGCCCAAGGGTAACACGAGTCATAGTGAGCTGGACCCTACCAGATTATTAACTAAGAAAATATACCACAGGCTTGTTCCCAGACCAATTTAGTGTGAGCATTTTCTCAATTGAGTTTCCCTCTTCCCAAATGACTCTAGCTTGGGTGAAGTTGACATAAAACTAGCCAACACAGGCACTGTCAGAATTCGGAAACGTGAAAAATATTTTCGAGGGCCATGACAACTGTGAATTTCACTAAGGATAAGCATAAAGCAGAACCCAAAAATAACAATCTACAGTGCAAATAGAGAATCAGGAAGCAACGCCTGAAGATGTTATGGTAGCTTCAGTAATAATTGGGAGAAAGCGGGAGGAATATGTGGGCAAAAGTATTTCTGTCCAAATAATTATAGAATCAATTTCAGAACACTTGCCCTCCAGGTTCATAAGGGGAAATGTTGATTCAAGGCTCATCCCAGGGATGGCAGATCACCCAGGACCACTGAAAACCCAAGAGCTAGTCATTTATAAATGTTTCTACGTGCTTTTTCTTCCATTTTAAAAAAATATCAAGGAGAGTGCTGGAGAGATGACTCAGTGGTTTAGAGCACTGACTGCTCTTTCAGAGGTCCTCCCAGCAACCACATGGTGTCTTGCAACCGTCTGTAATGGGATCCGACGCTCTTTTCTGGTGTATCTGAAGAGAGTGAGAGCGTACTCACATACATAAAATATATCTATGAAGAAAGCCAGCTCCAAAATATTGAGGACACCATTCACAGAAGTGGTACAGAAGCATGAGGAGGGAGAGGAAGAGAAATAATGGGGAAATGCCCCCCAAAATGTAATTGCCACCACGCTGACGCAAGTGTTGAGCCAGCAATGTGGCTGAAGAACATGAAGCACCCACAGGGGTGCTAGAGCCCTCCATTTCTGCTGGCAGTTTAGCAAAGGCACGAATTCACAACACATTGCAGGAGAGGGAAGGGCAGTGACCTATCCAACGATAGTAGAGCAGAGTGTGTGGCTCCTTCATGCTGCACACAGAGTGCCTGAAAAACTAAAATGATGAGATTCTTAGCTTGGGGTGGGGGTTGGGGGGGAGCCTGACAATGCCATCTACTCGAAACTGCCTAGAGTTCCCAGTGAGATACAGTCACTCTCCTGAGGTTTAAGTGTTTGAGAGAAGGAAAAAGTGAACCTTCTTTTATAATATCCCAAGAATGTTTTCCCCATATAATTTGTGTACTCCATTATGAAGTATTAATGGGATTTTTCAGTCAATTAAATGCTGTATGCAAATGTCATCAAAATGTAATTAGTGGTAAATTAAAAGTGGCCATGCAATGGAAATTGGTGTGAAAATCATCTGTCCCCTACTGACTAGTAATAGCCACCATTTGTTGAGTGTTTACTACATACCAGGCAGTGTGCCAAGGACCTCGAGTCATCAGTGCCACACTAGGCCTTCAAGACACCCACATAAGTTGAATACTAGGTTCTTCAGCTTATAAAAAAAATGAATGAGTCACAGAAACACCTCAATATCCTTCTCAAATTAGTCAACTAGTAAATGGTACAGCAAGTCCAACTGGTTTAAACTGGCTCCAAAGCCAGACACTAAAGCCCACAGTCCTCTGAGCACGATCTATGCTGATCTCGTACAGAAGCGAAGCTGTGGCTTTCCTCTCTCCTTGAGGCTCTACAGCCCTTCAGTAGACTCTAGAGTATTTCTAGAAAAGCTCACACTGGTCACAAGAGAAGGCTCAGCTGTGAAAGTGTTTGTCTCACAACTCTTGAGACTCATATTTCAAATCCACCGAATCCATGCCTAATGGCCAGAAAGCATTATTATAGGAAGGGAGGGAAGGATGGGAGGCAGGAAAAGGTGAATCCTTGGGAAGTGGACTGCTGATAGCCTGGCTTATGTGGAGAAGTTCCAGGTTAGTGAGACCCTGTCTCAGACTGACACCTGAGCTTGTCCCCCTCTCATCTCGGCATATGGCAGCATGTACGAATACATTCTCACTCTCATTCTCTCTCTCTCTCTCTCTCTCTCTCTCTCTCTCTCTCTCTCTCTCTCTCTTTCTCTCTCTCTCTCTCTCTTTCATGCATGCACACACACACACACACACACACACACACACACGCATACACACCTGACATATGCTGGTAAGAAAAAATTCCACCTTCAACAAATAAACCTATTAAATTCCATAACACAGAAGCTAAAGTATTATTTCTATATTTCTATTACTGTTATTTCTATATCTCTGGGGATCTGAGGTAATTTGAGAGATCAAAGTAGCTTTCTGGGCCTCTACTTCTATGGCTGTGAAACTGGGCGAGTAAGTATACCTGAGAGTTTGTTGTGATGAAAAGATTTGATGTACAGAAACCAGAACAGCCCCTGGTACACCAAAAGCACTGAGTGTAGTTAGTGGTGGTTTCCTTTGTCATCAAACCGTGCTGGTTGCTACAAAAGGACATAGACCTATTGATCTAGCTGACTTGGAATTCCTGCTGACCCAGTTTCAAAGTGATGGCTCTTTTGAAGATGTCCCTCATTCAATGTCACTACCCATTTCCTTGGTTCAAAAGTTAGCTATTTGATCTTCATCTCTTTGTCTCTGGACCACCTTTTCCACTCAAAACAGTCCTTATTCTTCAATATTCCATAGGCTTTTCCTCTAAATCTACACATTGCAATGAGTTTGAACAATATGCATATACCCTCTGTCTTAGTGATTTTCAATTGCTGTGACAAAATACCATGACAAAGGCAACTTATAAAGTTGTTTAATTTGTGGCTCATGGTTCCAGAGAGTTGGATTCCATAACCATCATGGCAGAGAACATGTGAACGGGCAGGCAGGCATGGTGCCACAGCAGTAGCTGAGATCTCACCTTGAGACAACAATCATAAGGCAGAAAGAGCTAATACAGAATGATTTGGGCTTTTGAAACCTCGAAGTCCATCTCCAGTGACACATCTCCTGCAACAAGACCACACCCCCCAATTCTTCCCAAACAGTTCTACCAGTATTCAAATATATGAGTCTATACAGACCATTCTTATTCAAACTACTATACCCTCCTATTTCCAATATCAATCCCAAGTTTTCTTCCATCCTCTTAGCATCCACTTGGTTTCCCACACTTGTCTAGCCCTCTGTTGCATCTATTGTTTTAACACTAAGTGGACTGTGTAATATATCTTTGCCCTCTGCCTGCTACCTTGTCTCCTCACTCACATACAATACTTAGCAGACGGTATTTGTTCAGGAAATGAATGAGCAAATGGCCCAAAATCAAGGGGTCTGCAATGTCGTGGCCCAGTTTGGTGATATGCTAGGAGAACTTTAGCAAAAAAGGGGGGTGGGCAAAGTAAGTACAAAAGGCATGTTGAAAAGATCCAAAGGAAACCAGGCACAGACTTCCAAGAGTCATCTCCTAATGGATCACAAAAGGTACTCTTAATTCCCTAGCAACAAATGGTGACATATGCCAGGTACTGTCTACTAGGAAAGTTCACCAAGGGACTAGTTCTTCAGGTGCTGGTGGGGACTGATAATATATGTCTCTACCTAGTGTGGGTCAAAATTCTAATTCCCAAAAAGAAAGCAGTAAAATGTAAGAATCTAATTACTATGTTGATAGTCATGATCCTTAACATACTAGAATTTGTTTATAGATGTTTGTGAGTGTGTATTGCATCCCTGTGCTAATAATCTTTGGCTTGATTGCTGAGGTAGAAGGGAAATTACAGGCACAACCTGTGCTCCAAGAAACTTGACAGACACTACTCATTTACTGCAGAAAGGGCAAATCTGATCTAGTTAAACTCACTAATGAAAACACTTGGGAACTAAGCCCACAGATGTCTTCATGGTCAGGAGACTCTCAGAGAATATCTGCATTTTTCTGAGATGTCATATTGACTTTATGATTCCTTGATTTCATTCCTTTCCAACAATCAAAACCACACACTAACTTCCTTTTAATCAAAATTGTCTTACTTATTCATTATTTGTGTGTGTGCATTGTGTGTATGTATGTGTGTGTGTGATGCAAAGACACCCAATGCCCAGCTCACATGTGAAGGCACAAGGACAGCTCTCTCTCCTCACACCCATTGGGATCTAGGGATCAACTCTCTCCTCACACCCATTGGGATCTAGGGATCAACTCTCTCCTCACACCCATTGGGATCTAGGGATCAACTCTCTCCTCACACCCATTGGGATCTAGGGATCAACTCTCTCCTCACACGCATTGGGATCTAGGGATCAACCCTCTCCTCACACCCATTGGGATCTAGGGATCAACTCTCTCCTCACACCTATTGGGATCTAGGGATCAAGCCCAGATCAGCAGGCCGGCATGCAAGCCTCTCTACTCCCTGAATCCATTTCCATGGCCCATAAAATTGTTCAACACATTGCATCTGAATTTTGGGTTAAGATTATATTGCTGATAGTTGTATTTGTTATGCCTCAAGAACAACTTAGCAGATTTAAGAAAAGGAATTCCACTGGTATCTGGATCAACACAAGACAGATAAGGGGAAAAAAAATGGCCCGTTCCCTAACAAATCAATTCTTACATCCTCAATAAATTAGAAAAAATAGACAATAAAAAACAAACAAAAAACAACTATGCAAACAAATATGAGAAGAAAAACAAGTAAGGATTGGCATAGCAAAGAAACTCGAGTGGGATTTAAAGCTAAGGATCTAGCATTGTATGACAACCAAATTCTTAGGGACCAATTAAGAGAGCTGTACCAACTGCTGCTGTCATTCTCTCGTGGTCCCATAGAGTTTTATCTCTGCTCTTACTTACAAACATAAAAATCACATTTAGTCACCATAAAACTCATATTTAGCAAGTCTGTGTCTCAGACACCAACACCATGCAGGGATTTGGTCTTGGTAATCTGGAGTGACCACAGGAACAATTGGAGGACATACCAAGAGGAAGGGACAGCCAGAGTTCTCCCTGAATACTCCTGACAGTAACAGACAAATGGATGGATAAATGAATACATGCATATAAATAAATCAAGACTATGGATGAATGAAGAAAGTGAACACTGATCTTAATGGGGCAGAGAATGGGGCCATCAGCGTGATACCAATTCTATCCTGAAGTCACAGCAGTTGACCACCTTTGCCAGAACCACTGCTAACACAGAACCCTTGGGGCCTTTTTCCATCTTTTATAAATCCCTCCCTTCCTTTGCTTCAGTGTCAAGCATTCGTTTCACTTCATTCTATTAAAATAAAAATTCCATTTGGTCCTGAACCCGATCCACGCTGGCACCAGGTGTAGGTGTCTATGTGGAAGTGTGTGAATCACTATTCAGGCACATGAGTTTTAAAGTTTCATTTTGTTTCTGGACACCCCAGCTGATGATTCTCGTCAAAGAAGCCCAAACAGGTTTCAGCTCCAGTCCCAGGAGAAAGCACCTCCCAGAGCTAAAGGCGTCTCCACGGCCTGCTTGGAACAACAGGCCTCTGTCTGCAGATGGCTTTAAATCACGAGACAGATTTCTACCTTCTGCCCTTTGTCCGACGGAAAGTCATATTTAATAGCATTTCTCTCTGAGCTTCAATTTACAAATGAATCTGCTTTTCTATTTCAAATACTGAAAAAATAAGCAAAGCAGCTGGGCTTGCAATAAATCATCAGATAAACTCCGTGCAGAAAATGCCTGGCAAACACAGCGGCCATCATCGAAGAGACATTCCACGCCGTGCCACCGTGGCTGACCTGAGGCGCCACCTTATACTAAACAATGTCTCGACTCACTGAATCTGGAAAGGGCTCCTTATGTAGGCAATGGTGATCCCAAATCAAAAGGAAAGGCTATCCTGGGGTGGGAGTCGGGGCGGGGGGGGGGGCGGTGTCTGAGGATTCTCTTACTAAGCCCACGCTTTCAATTCTGATGAAACTAACAGACACAAGAGAAGATGGCTTTACCGGATCATTTGTGTGGCCAGGGCAACTTATCGGTAAAGAAAAAATGACCTAGAGTGCTTTCACTCTAGGTTTTTCATCAACAGCCCATTGCAGGGATGCTCTCGGCTAGATACAGGCTTTTGGATCTGTCTTTGGCCTTACTTACATTCCTCTGTGAGCTGGGTTTACCACGGTGAGACCTTACCACTCACTGTACCGTGGAGGGGCCAAAGATATTAGTGGGGAAGGTCCAGCTGTGAATTCACATTTCCACTTTGGGCTCAATCAACTTCAAGGCTATTACAAAAATTTTCATTTTCTAATTTTCATTTCCACAGATATTCTTAAAATTTTTCTCTAGCCTAAAGAAATTAGGAGCACTGGGATAAACATCTATAATCATGATGGGACTCAGGACAAAGTATTCCCATGACGTCATCCGAGAAATCAAAGCTTGCAGGTCACTCTCACCTCCCTTTTGCTTCTACTCCTCCCCGGCATGCCATAGGACCCACCTTCCTTTCTTCTGAAGCAAAAAAAGAATGCTCACTTATTCCAGAATTACCTCCCTGTACCTGAATAAAAGGAACAGCCTTACTCCTAAAGACACCGTGTAGAGTGGAGAGTGAGCCACATGTCTTGCTAAGTTTGCTCTCTACTTACTACATGAAAATCACTCTTCCTCGACCCAGTCATACATCCCCACAACCACCCGCTAAGTCGGTCCAAGCATGAAAACAAACAAGTGGCCTCATTTCTTGCTCTTGCCTCTTCGCTTCTGAAGGTTTCTGTGTCATGTTAAATTTACACATCACATTATGTGCTGAGGGATGAAGGATGCTGCGTCACTTATCAGAGAGAGGGGACATGGTGTAAAACTAGTTCTTCAAGCAGCCTTTATATATTATTGGCATGCTGATTCAGAAATGACCCTTCTCTCTGCCCACAGAATGCACCTTCTGCATTCTTTCCCATTCAAGGCTCATGGTTCAAAGCCCCGTGGAAGACCTGGAAGACCTTAAAAGATTCCTTGTGCCTCCAAGGTCTGTCAGACTCCTCTAGGGGTATCTTCTTTGGAACTGAACAAGTACGCAAAAAAGAAAGAAGGATGGATACGGAACTTCAGATAGACAGATGCATGCTCCTTTCTGTCGGTCTTCCCACAGAAACAAGCTCAGTGCAGGACAGTAACAATGAAATATCAAGCAGATGAACTTTAAAGGACAGCATCTCAGAGGGGGCAATTTCTCCTTACATCACTGGCTTTTCTAAAGTAATAAGTGGAATATTTTTTTAAGTTGAATTTTTTTAAACAAATACTTGTATTAACGTGTTGTCCAGAAGCCAAGCTCGTCGAAACCATGAACCATTATCATCTCCCTTAGAAATCCCTGTTAGCTGTGGTGTAGCCCAGAATAGCTGCTTTTATAGCCACTTCTTTCTTGGATAGACCTGATTATTTTTTTCCTGTTCCACGCTCCCGTCCTAAGAACTCCATTCAATCCTGCCGCCTACAGTGGTTACAGAAAGACTCCCATATGACTTCTATGTTTAATTCCAGCTGTGATGAGTTCCTTTTAATACATAAATGACTTCAGAGCTCAGCTCAGCTTCCATGTTGGGTAATGAGGGAAGTGAGACACGGGGTCAGCAGACACCAGCCCTCCATCCTAAGGGGATTAAGACATCAAACAAACGACGCATTTACAATTTAACTGCTGCAAGCAAGTGCAAGGCATATGACCATTTAGCTGAAGAACGAATGCATTTGTGTCCTCTTTTGTAAAAAGCTTATAAAGATAAGACCCAATCCAATCCTAGCAGAGAAAGGGTGGGAACATGTGAGTTCTATTTGTATCTAAGACAAAGTCAACTTCCAGTGTTCAGTTTCCTGTACAGCACATGATGTAAAAGTAAAAAAGTCTGTCTGGAATCTTTCAATTCTCCCTCCTATATGTTGCTTACATACTAGCAATAAGTAGGACATATCTAGGATTTCTTCAGTAAGACTACACACTTGATGCAGTACAGGCTAAACACTTGCTAAAAGTTATAAAACCAAAATCTACTGTTAGCATCCCTTATGCTGGGTTGGGACTCATATGCAAGAAGATATTGAAGCCCGATGAGCAAGTCAGAATTACAAGTGTTTAGGTCCCAAGGCATGCACAGTTGGCCTCTCAGTTAAGAATGCTGGCTGCTCTTGCAAAAGACCGAGGTTCAATTCCCAGCACCCACATGGTAACTCCCAGCCTCCCGTAATCTAATGGCCCTTTTTGACCTGCAAGGAGACCAGGCACACATGTTGGGGCATGCAAGCAAAACATTCATACAGTTAAAAATAAACAAGAATATTTAAAAGGAGCTCAGATCCCAAGAGTATTATATTCTATGTAATGCTTAGCCCTCGCAAGGATCATATAAGAAATTAAACACACAAAAGAAATGCTTTTTTTTTTCAAATGTATGGAATAAATAAATTTTTAATAAATCTTAAGAGTCATAAAATTAATTATAATAGTGTTTTTACTTGTGGAAACTTGTACTTAGAAGTTTTGTTGGAAGGCTTGCTAACCCTTCGAAGTAACTAAGGAGGAGAAGGCGGAAAATAAATACAACACCTGTGAATGTATAAACACATAAGGGGACACTCTAGAGGTCTGGATGGACTTAAGTGGTGACTTTTAAGTAAATTTCAGGAATGAGTTAAGTTTTCCCCTTTTAAAAGCAAGTTAAGGGACTGGAAAAGTGGCTCAGTGTTTAAGAATGCTTGGAGCTCCTGCACAGCATCTAAGTGTAGCTCCTGGCGCTTGAGTCAAGCAATTCACAACCTCTGGAACTCAAGGTCCACAGAATGCAACGCCCTCTTCTGACTGCTACGGGCACCTGTATTCAAATGCACATACCCACACACAAACAACAGACACACACACACACACACACAGAGAGAGAGAGAGAGAGAGAGAGAGAGAGAGAGAGAGAGGTGTACTTTAAATAAATCTTTAAAATGTTATTAAGAATCAGAAGACAATAAAGCTACTGAGAAATTTGAAGTGTTTTTGAAGCACGGGATAGATTCAATTGTGTGACAGGAAAGACCTGCGATTCTCTAGGTTGGCTAGAAATTATAATGATCTAGGTGCCCATAAGGACTGCACAGAATGGACAATGGTGTGCTTTCATAAAAACCGGGCAAACGGAAAATGAGACAGCGTTTACATCTGTGCCGTGTACACTTTGTCCAAGCCATTTGAAATTAGGGAGAAATTTAATCAATATGCTATGACTCATTTCCACATAAATCATGGAAAAACACAGTGCCGAGTGTTTGATGTGTTGGGGGGGGGGACTTTTTAATAAGTTTTTCTTTTATACTTCTCCCTTCAACCACAGGAGGTGGCATCTTGCCAAGAGGCAGGGAACTTCCATACAGTGCCTGTAACTAGGACTCACCTACTCAGGGGGGTGGGAAGCTTGCGGGCTACTGGAGAGGGGAGGAGTGTGCCACTAATAATGCAGCTATGGGCATACTTTGAAGTTTGCAGCATTTTGAGCTCATGGGACTAATGGTGTTGAAAATCTAAGAGCATAAATAAAACTATCCTGGCTGGTTCCTGTGTACTAATGTACACCCAGGTGACCAGAACGTATGAAAGGAAATAGCTTACCCATGAGAGAGACCAACCTCAGCTTTGGGAATTATTTCTTCCACCCGAAATTAATGATGCCTTTGTTCTTGACCAGTTTTCATTTCAGTCTATGCTAGATTCTTATTCCTGAAGGAAAAAAATACTCTCACTCACCTTCAGGAAAGGCCCATCCAATTTAATTTATAACAACACCTTTAGATTTAAAGGATACATATTATATTAAACACACACACACACACACACACACACATATATATATATATATATTAATGTGAACAGACACCCTGACCACACCAACTCTAATAAAGAACTACATTTACTTGGGGCTGGCTTGCAGGTTCAAAGGTTCAGTCCATTATCATCAAGGCTGGAAACATGAGAGCATGCAGGCAGTCGTGGTACTGGAGGAGCTGAAAGTTCTATGTCTTGTTCTGAAGGAGAAGACAGGAGAAGACCGGCTTCCAGGCAGCTAGTAGGAAGGTCTGTCAATGCCCACAGTGACATACTTACTCTAACAAGGCTGCACCTCCTAATAGTGCCACTCCCTGGGCCAAGCATATTCAAACCACCACAATAGTATAGGAAGAAGTCAAACTGGTACTAACCTGGAGACCACCTCATTGATTGCCTACAAAGACACATAAAAGCAATCTGCTCCAATATTCCAGCACAAATGGAAGACTGGGGCTCACGAGGCTCTACCCCTAGTCTTCAAGTTGAGAAGCTACAAGCAGTAGCCACTTGCTAGGGAAAGTCGGCTTTCTTCAATTGGGAGCCTCTGGGAGATTGTCTCTATAATAGTGGACAGCCCTGCTGCCCGCGTAGTGATGCGTGAAGGCACTACTATTTGTATTAATAGATGTTTTATATTTTAAAGAGGATTTAAAGTTGAGGGGACCCAGCAGGAAAGGAAAGTAGGAGTAAGGGATAAATTTGATCAAAATAAAATATATTTGGGTATGAAGGGAAAACAATTTGTTATGAAATATATGGCAGCAAGCCTGCAGGGTAAGGGGGTGGGTGACTGGCAGGCACATGACAAGGAGCCTCCCTTACAAGTCATGTCATGTGACAGATCTGGTATACGGGAGGTTTATTTGGGGAACAGGAGGGGACTGAGGACCTAGAGAAGGGGTAGAGGTAGACAGACAGAAGCAGAGCCATGAGGGCAGAGAAAGGGGGACAGAGAAAGACAGAAGAACAGACAAAATGAAGAGGCCGGCTGGGAACACATGGGAACAGTGAGAGAGAGTGAGGTGGCAGAGTCCTTTTTGTAGGCCACCCTGTGCACCATCTGTACCAGGTGATGATTTAAGCTATTACTAGGTCCCTGGGAGGAACCTAGCAGCATCACCTGTAAACTAACACAATTAAAACTTAAATTTTAGAGAAAGGCAGAAGGAGAAATGAAGGAGTCAGTATATTCTGCACCCGTAGATTCAGGTCAGGCTTTCTTGGCTCCATAAACCAACATGGGCTCTTAAAGGACATAGCTTAGCTTTCCTATGTTAGTCACACGAGAACAAAATAAAGAAAAACAAAAACAAGACCAGAACAGGAAATAGAGTGTAGATATCAGCTGCTGTGTGATATTTTCATCTGTTTGTTTGTTTTTAAGTTTTTACATGAAAGTATAGACTCAGAACCTTTATAGAATGTCAAAATAGTCTCTTGGGTTTTGTCTGACAATTGGTCCAGTGTCTAAATTTTCCTGACTGATTTTTCATAATTCTCATTTTCTACCATATGATTCAGTAAGTTCTTCATTTAATCTACACTTTTTGGTGCTTTTTGACAGCTCTCTGGCTCTTCTTCATTCCTAATGAGGCAGTCTCCCTCTATTTTCCACTAACTAGTGACTTACCTGGAACTCTTACCATTATTTCCTCATTACAAAAAGAAAAACATGGCTATTGAATGATTCTATTTTTTTTCTTCCAATTCATTAATTCTCACACTCATCTATTAAGCCTATTAAGTCCACCCTGTTGTTTTGCTAGGTTTAATTTGTTGCTTTTGTTCCATTTCTTTGAGCTGCCTGATTATTCCTGTCATCTGCATTTAAATCCCTCCCCTGAGAGTCCTCTGACCCCATCTAAGCAGCAGCTCCCATGACTTAGTTCCACCAGGATCCTGTTAATTATTTTCCAACTATTTTTTAGCTAGAACAGGGAGGGCTTTCCACACTAACACTTCCTGTAGTCAGGCAGGGAGAAAACACTGCTTGATTCTTTTCAAAAAGATGTCGAGCCGAGCACAAACCTGGGCAGAAACCTAGACAGATGCAAGAGACCACCTTGGGGACAAACAAGGTGTAGTTCACAAAACAGGTCTCAGACATCCAGACAGCTCCCTCCATCGAAGCTGAAGCCAACCTGCATGCAGAGCAGAGGAAACTAGTCTTCTAAGGCCACTGATAAAATAGCCCTCGCTTTGGGCTCCAGATTTAATCCTATGCAGTTTATTAAATTAAACTTCCATTAATCTCTGTTTGGTACTGAAACTGCCAAAATGTCTGGACCTATTTATTACTGAGGGGAAATTATAAAAACAAAACAAAAAAAAAATACACTTAGAAAACCAAGAACCTGTCCAAGGGTAAAGTGTTTTAAGAATTTAATATAAAGCAGTTTTGACTTGTTTCTGAAGGCTGAAAAAACAGAGCCTACACTTTTAGCCACTTAAAGAGAATATGTATAATAGCTATGACTTTTTTCCAATTAAATCCTGTAGGTGATAGGGCTTTAAATGTAAAATTATGGTTCTTTACAAGTTATGGAGAAAGGGTTTTGAGGTGTTACACTCTTGTCTACACTATGTAAAAATTTTTGTCAGTTGAATTCAGACTGTTGTTATCATGGTGGGGTTACAGAGCACAGAAGTGTTCAAGAATCCACTCACAGGCTATTGTGTTACCAATACCAGGATTCCAATGTCCCCAAAAGGCCTATGACAAGATTCACTATAACTGCTCCCAAAGGAGTTAAGTTATTATACTCTGCAGTCAGTGATTCGCAAATGTTTGTTAGTGCCTGGGTTCCAAAGATGAGCAGCCCAGAGAGGGATCATGCCTGAATAGAATTTCTCTTGCCATTACAGGGGTAAAAATTATTACTCTGTTTCTACTTTGAATATAAGAGCAGAAATTATTCTCTTCTGGAAATTGTCTTATCCACCCCTTCAAGTCTCCTATGATTATAGTTGAACAACAATTAAAAAAAAATGTGTTCTTCCTTTGACAAATGAACACTGCTCTCTTCTGTTGTGCACTGAACAGCTGCTGTGTGCTGTGCCAGAGGAGAGAGCTGCAATTCAGGGATTAATTGAAATAATTTCCCCAGAAATACAGACTAGAACTCACGTGAGTAACTCACTCTGCAAACGACAGATAAACTTTTACAGAATCACCCTCGGCCCTCATTCAGTAACACTGAAATCTTAAAAGGCCTCCAGCCAGAGGTGGGTCTTGGTTATAACATGATGGTTCATTCCCAGCACTTGGGAGGCTGAAACAGGAGGATTACTGGCTGCCAAAGGCCAACCAGGACTACATAGAAAAGTCCCAGGTCACTCAGGGGCTACAGTGTGAGATCCTGTGCATAAACAAACAGATAACTAAAAATCAATCAGGACTCTCAAAGCTAAATGATTACAGTCATGTCAGGGCTAGCAGTAGAGACACCAAACGAAGTTGTTTTTTCCCCCAATCTAAATGGCAGAGCTATACACAATTTGAGGAAGAAAACTACTTCAGCTTATTGGTTTTGTTTTGTTTTGTTCCTTTCTCAAAACATCACTTTTCTCCAACTTATTTCTTATTTAAGTTTGACTCAATTTGAAGATTATCAGCAGCTAACATTAACAAGTGTTCATTCTGGAGAGACATTGTTCTAAGTACTCTGTGTATAGGACCTATTTTGATTCCCGGAACAGGCCTGTGAGATAAGGGCCTATTGTTACCTACCTTTTCTAAAGGTTAAGAAGCTGAAGGAAGTTGAAGAATGGATGAAGGCCCCAAGGATGGGAAGTGGCAGAGATGTGAAAATTGTGATTGGATCTGGATTCAGCTTCCTCTGTTCTGTGGTTGACAATATCTAATTCCTTCAGCTGTGGAGGTTATGAAACAGAGTTTGGAAGGAAAAGAGAATGGGGGAGATAGATGGAGTTGGTGAGAGGTGGACAAGAACAGGTAGAGACCACGGGAACAGCATGGTTTCATCCAGTTACTTTTGAGGGACCGATAGGAAGTTGGAAGGTAACTAGGAAGTCCGCTTTCTCCATCACTTGAGCATAATCAGTTTTATTTCTATAGTCTGTCTTGTTGTCTTCAGGTACTGAAATGGTCTTAGGGTCTATCAAAAATATAATCCATAGACATCACCTAGAAGATAGCTTGAATCTCGGGAGACTGGGTTTTCCTTTAAGGGAAACAAATGCATTAATTTGTACAAGCGATGGCATAAGAAATTAATTATTGGCATCAACAGAAACAAAGCAAACCTAGTGGGTGGGGAGAATCCAGGGCGCATTTCAAAAGCCTCCCAGCTGAAAATACATCAAGATGCAGTCTCCCTTCTGGGGCTTGCCTTTGTTCTGTTTAATCATTTGTGGTTAGCGGTCGGAACCAAGCATCTGTGCCACTGGCCCTGTTACAGAAGGCCAGGGGACAGCCTAAGGGTGCCAACCAGAAAGGTAAGGGGGGAAGAAGACAGACCATGGAAAACCCACTAACCTTAATGCTAAGACTTATATATGGAGAGGTCCTGGCCCTGCTTGATTAACCTGATAGCACACAGGTATAACCTAGATGCCAGTCCAATCCCTGGACCTCAAGATATCTGCATTCCCAGACTTGCATCCTTGACCCTCTGGCTTTGGGTCAGCTGTTATACGAATTACAGCTCATGCCTTTCATTCCCCCAACTATGAACTCAATTGACCTAATTTACATACAAGAGCTCTCTGCCTCCCCCTATCCCACCCCTTCTTTCTCCCTACCTGATCTTGAGCCCTTTCTTCCCCTACACCTTATTTTCCTCTATACACTCTCCACACACACACACACACACCTGACAGTACTTTGGCAAAGCACATGTTGCTGGTGGCTTGGAGATATTGATGGATTTACACTGTAGCAATTCAATATCTTCCAAAGCTCTTCAGATACCCATTGTGTTGTGTGGCTGGCCATGCTCCTGTTGTGCCAGATCCCTACTAGAATTCTCTGTGTTTCGCAAGCTGCTGCTTTAAGTTTATGAACAGTACATGAGTGAT
Source organism: Mastomys coucha (assembly GCF_008632895.1). Lineage (NCBI taxonomy): Eukaryota > Metazoa > Chordata > Mammalia > Rodentia > Muridae > Mastomys > Mastomys coucha. Next base: position 43,627,453 of record NW_022196895.1, on the reverse strand, counting down.
TGTATTGCTTCCTTGTTTCACTTCAATTTACATCGAGAGGGAATCACAGACTTCAAAATACTAATGAGGGCATTTTCTAAACGAAGAAATCCCCTGCCCTATGAGGCAACCTTCCCAACTTATTATTGTTGTTACTATTGTCTTTACCTAGCCAACTCTAAAGTCAAGTTGTTTCCTGGTTTTATTCTTTTGTACGTGTATTTTGGACCCCAAATTCCAAAGGAATACCATGGTTAAGGATTCTGACTTCACTTTTCTTTCTTTCCTCTTTCTTTCTTTCCTCCCTTCCTTCCTTCCTCCCCCTCCTCCTTGTTCTTCTTTCGACAGGGTTTTACTATGTAGCTCTGTATGTAGCTGTTTACTATGTATGTGGTATGCATGTCTATATGTGCATTGTGTTGTGTGGCTGGCCAGTAGTATGTTTACCGTGTAGGCTGTCCTGGAACTTACTTTGTAGATCAGGCTGGTCTCAAACTCATGGAGTTCCCCTGACTGCCTCCAGAGTGCCTGGATTAAACAAGCTTTTTCTTGTACTCTCTCCATGTTTTTTTATCAAGTTTTAGAACCTTGAATGACAAACATGTTATTGACCTCTAAGTTTTGTATCTCCAGCTTTGATCTCTCTCCAAACCACAAATTCTTATGAGCATTGCGTCTCAATTTCTACACTGGACACAAAGCGTGCACGTAGAAAGCAACGCACAATACAGTCCCCTGAACATCTGCCACATAAACACAGCTACCATGTACTGATTTGTCCATGTTAAAGTATGTAAGTCACAGTTAACTTCTTTGTCTTCCGAAACTTATCCATCCCATCTGTGAATCCAGGTAATTCCACCACCAATGTCGATATCAACCCTGATCACTTATCCCTGCCCCCATCGCAAATTAAAAATTAACTCTTTCCTTCTCAGACAGCAAAACTGCCTCCCCAGATCATTATAATTTCATTTCTCTACAATCTCCATGCAGAAGCTATAGGGATTCTTTAAATAGTCTGTGCCCTTCCTTCTCACAACCCTCCAATGATGGCCTACTACATAAACTAGTGCCTACAGCTAGAGTATAGTACCACAATGGGTGAAGGCACAGGGAGCCAAACCTGATGTCCTACATTTGATCCCCGCAAAATCCACATGATAGCATTAGACTCACTCCCAAAAGTTGTCCTCTAACCTACACACACACACACACACACACAGAGAGAGCAGGGGTGGGGGTATGGAGGGAAGGGTTAGTTGTTTTTAAGTAGAGAGAACATTTCCATCTGCAGCAGAGAGCACCTGTATGTACTTCCCAGCATAACTGATTCTGGTTCCAGCCGCCCAGGCAGCTTCTCTTGCCACATCACCCATTTTGTCAACAGACACCACCTGACCTTCCTAATGTGTTCTACAGGAATTGAAGTTTTGGAAAGCTGGCTCCAAATTGGCAAGATGTTCCATAATTGCTGTGAGAGATGATTGTCTCTTGTCTCTGGCCCAGGAGTGGAAGAGGATATATTGCCTAACATCCATGAAAATGTCAGAGTAGAGGACTTTAAAGGTCTGTCCCTTCCCAAAAGCAGCAGCAACAGTGGCAGAATCTACCAGAACACACTTCCTCAGAACCCTGGCAGGTACCCAAGAGCTTTACAGCACCCACAAAGAGCTGCCGTTCTGAATCAGGAAAAGCAGCTGAGTCCCAGAAGCAGATCCACTTTCTGGTGGGGTGACTCATGTTAGCCCCGTTCCCCTTCCCATCAACCACCAGCCACTGCCTTGGCAGCATCCTCAAAACTAACAGCTGTGGTCTCAGAGTTGAGAGGACAGAAGGAACTCATGGATGCAGATTAGTCCTCAACTGATCATTTTGTTGGCTCCCCAGAAGACCTGGTCCACAAACTTGTCATTCTCTTATCTGACCAAGAATTCTCTGGTTCTGTACAGTTGCAGTACAGGGAATCATTTGTTGAAACATCCCTAAATAGGAGGCTTGGTTTCTGCTACATCAGGCAATTCATTAGGGATGGAGAACAACACACTGAAAACATTGGAATAAAGGCTTGGAAATAAGGTACTTTGGGAAAACAAGGGCTTTTAAGAAGTCTCCGACAGAAGTCTTAGAAAACAAGATAACTGTGACCATGGCCAAGAAGGTGTGCTCACTCAGGGAGAGTCTGAACTGGTGCAGTGAACTCACCTCAGCTGGTCTTGAGGTTCTGTGCAAACAGAAGGGAAAGATTTATGAGAAAAAAATAATTTGGATGCAGCAAAAACAGTCCTCACAGGAAATTTTATAATGCTTATACCAAATAAGAAGAGATATCTGAAATCGATAACTTCATCATGCACCTTAAGAAACAAGAAAAACTAAACCCATCAAAGAAATGACTAAAGATTCTAACATAGATAATGAAATAAGAGACTGGGAAGCAACAGGAGAGGAAATGAATGAATGAAACTCAAAGTTGGTTGCAAGAAAATAATCAAGAAAATCAACATTTCTTTTTTCATTTTCTAAAGCAAGGGGGTGGGGGAAATAAGCCAGAGATGGCTGAGCAAAAAAGGACACCTACTGCCAAGCCTGGTGAGCTGAGGTCAATCTTCTACACGCTCATGAAAGAGTGTGTGCTCCCTGCCCCCACCCCCAAACACATACACAAATAAAAGCATAGTATAAAATGAATAAACATAATGTTCATTATGTTAATTTTTATATGCATTGCCATTTCCATCTGTTTGTATGCCTGCATGAGGGTACCAGAAGCCCTGGAGCTGGAGTTATAGACAATTGTAAGCTTCCAATGGAATTGAACCCAGGACCTCTGGAAGAACAGCCAGTGCTCTTATTCTCTCTAGCCAGCTCTCTAGCCCCATATATATTCTTTAATGTAAAGACTCAAGGCATTAAAACAGAAATGATAAGGGAATGTTACTATGAACCCTACAGAAATAAAGGCTAAAGGTGTTCAGTTGTGCATGCTTCTCTCTGCATCAATGCCGGAGAGGGGGGAGTGTGGGGTTGGGCAGGGTGCAGAACAGTCACAAAGGCATCTCCTGCAGGAGGACCTAATTGAGGGCTGCCTGAGAGACCAAGGATTGCTGACGCAGACAGTGCCAGCCAATTGGGAACTGCTATTTAAAAGCGATGCTTTCTTGGGGCCAATGCATGAGTGGAGCATATTAAAGGAGCTTGCAGCAGCCTTTCTCACCCGCTCCTGGAGTCTGTTCAGTTGATTCTGCACCAGCTCACCTCCAACCCCCAAGGGTAAGCAGGACTGGGCAGCAGGCTGTCCAGGGCACAGGCAACACAGAAAGCCTGGATTCCAGCCCTGAGTAAAACCAGGCAAAGCAGTGTATGTTTATCATCCTGGCACTTGGGAAAAAGAGACAAGAGACCTAAAGTTCTAGGTCTTTCTTAGCTACTTAAGGAGCACCAGGCCAACCTTAACTACATGAAACCCTGTCTCAAAAGATCAAAGAGGGAGACCCTCCTCCAAGCTTCTTGGAAGTCAGACTTCTCCTGATTGCCTTCCTAACAAGACCTGGCTTTTTCAGAGCCAGACCTGCCTGGATGCTACCATGCTTCCTGCCAGGGTTATAATGGATTAAACCTCAGAACCAATGTCAAGTGTAAACAAGAAATTATGTCAGAGGTGAGCAGGAACCAACATCTGTCCCAACACTGGGAGTAACTGGGACCAGTGGGACCAGGCACACAGGAACTCCACCAGCCCAGTGACTCCGGTTCCTTCCGGTCTGTCTGGGCTGGTGTCCAGGGAGACCTTGGGTGCAAACTCTGCAGACAGTCCCACAACACCCAGAGGAAGCTATACTCCCAGGCATTCTGAAACACCCAGGATCAGAGGTGAGGAGGAACCAACATCTGTCCCAACTGGGAGTAACTGGGACCAACGGGACTAGGCACACAGGAACTCTGCCAGCCTAGTGGCTCAGGTTCCTTTCGGTCTGTCTAGGCTGGTGTCCTGAGCAGACCTTGGGCCCAGTTCTGCAGCCAGTCCCACAACACACAGGAAACCCCAGTCCCAGGTGCTCTAAAAAGCCCAGGGTCACAGGATCCCAGAACCACAGGATCACAGAGACAGCTTGATTCTGAGGAGTTCTGACACAACCAGGATCACAGGAAGGACAGGCTCCAGTCAGATTAGCCAGGGCAGGTAGCACTAGAGTTAACCAGATGGTGGAGGGCAAGCATAACAAAATAAACAACACAAACCAAGGTTACTTGGCATCATCAGAACCCAAATCTCTCACCATAGCAAATCCTGATCACACTATCACACTGGAAAAGCAAGATTCAGATCTAAAAATCACATATCATGATGATTATACAGGACCTTAAGAAAGACATAAATAGCACCCTCAAAGAAATACAGGAGAACA
>NW_022196895.1:43622273-43622553 GCF_008632895.1 Mastomys coucha | reverse complement strand
CCAAATAGACTGGACCAGAAAAGAAATTCTTCCCATCACATAATAATAAAAACACCAAATGCACTAAATAAAGAATTGTAAAAGCAATAAGGGAAAAAAGGCAAGTAACATATAAAGGCAGGCCTATGAAAGCTAGAAGATCCTGGGCAGATGTCATACAGACCCTACAAGAACACAAATGCCAGCCCAGGCTACTATTCCAGCAAAACTCACAATTACCATAGATGAAGAAAACAAGATATTCCATGACAAAACCAAATTTACACAATATCTTTCCACA
>NW_022196895.1:43603744-43621493 GCF_008632895.1 Mastomys coucha | reverse complement strand
TTCATTAAAACAGTTGGTGAATGACTTTATGGATAGACCATCTTAATACCTACACCATTTCTTAAATGTATGTAATCTGTTCTCCGTGGGCTGAGAATGAAGTCACTCAAGTCAAATATCTTTGACCATAGCAGGAAGTCTGTATCCAAAAATCAAGCCTACAATTCGTTTCTTGGTGCAGTAGAACTATCAACTCTCAGCTTAGCTACGATGGAGGTAAAATCCTTTGGTGATGTGAGGGTCATTGAAATACAGCCTTATTACAATGAAACCCAGTGTCTAAAAATTGTTCTTATTTTGGGCTTGTACCACAGTAAGAGCCAAGATTTTAAACTCTTCTAAATACAAAACAAAGAAAAATACTTTATATATTCATGTTCATTTAAGAAAATACTAGTAGTGATGTATTATTTTTAAGTATACAATTAATATGTTTGGAGTTATTTAAAATTTATATTGAGAAAAATATATTTTCACTATTGCTGTAGACGAGCATCTACATAAGACTGTTAAACTGATTGTTTTTTTATATCACACAACTTTTATAATACTTATTTTATTGTTATAATATTTTATAAATTTTAAGGAATATGACAAAAAAGATATTGTAGGTATTGAAGGGGGTGTCTCTGGGAGGAGCGGTGATACAACAAGAATGTGATTCAACTCTATTTAATTAAAATATGTTTTTAAATATTAAAAAATTCAGATAAATTGAAATCATGTAACTTTTCTCATCATAATGCAATAAAAGTTTTTAAAAAAAAGATCAAAGAGAAGAAAATGTTTATCTGTCTTCTATTTAACATTGAACTAGAACTAGGACACTCAAGAAGTAAAAAGAAATAAAAGACATCCAGATTGGAAAGAAGTAAAACTGTCTGTTCTTGCACATATTAGAGTTGAGAAGCCTTAAAGCACACACAGCACATTCCAAATGCACAAATGGGTAAACATGACTGGAGCCAAGACCAGGTTCAACAGCATTGCAGGATGCAAGGTCAACATAAGTACATCAGCTATATTTTATACAGGAGCAATAAATAACTAAAATTAAAACAAATGTATTTCATTTATACTAACATTTGAAAAACCTCAAATACTTAAGAATAACTTTAACCAAGAATCAGGAGAACCTTCGCAAAGGATGAAGCAGTTGCTAAAGGAAATTAGCTAAGATCGGATAACCCAAAGACCCTTGTGCTCATGCACTGGGTCACATTCACACACCAAGCTAGAGTCAGCACAACCCCTGCCAAAACCCCAACTGCCTCGTTTTACAAAAATGAAGGCTAGCCAGGTGGCTCAGCAAGGTGCTTCTTCTACAAACCTGATAATCTGAGAAGGTGGAAAGAGAGGACCAATTCCACAAAGTTGTCCTAGGACATACACACGCACACTGTGGCACATGAGTGCCGTATAGATGCACAGATTTAAAAAAAAAAAAATAGGAAAATAGCCAGGCATGGTGGTGTATGCCTTTAAGCCTTTAATCCCAGTGCTTGGGAGGCAGAGACAGCTTGATTTCTGTGAGTTCCAGGCCTTCCTGGTCTGCAAAGCCAGGACAGCCAGGAGCTACACAGAGAAACACTGTCTCAAAAAACCAGGAGAAAGAGGGGAGGGGGGAGAGGGGAGAGAGAAGGGGAGGAAGAGGAGGAGCAGAAGAAAACTAGTGTTGTGGAAATCTAAGATACGGAACAGTAATAAGTCTTGGAAATGAACAAATTCGGAGGACTCACACTTCTCTATTTCAAAACTCACTAAAAGGCTCAGTGATCAAGACGCTGTGGCACTGGCCCACAGCTGTGCAGATGAGTGACAGCCCAGTGACTCACTTCAGATTGATGACCACCTGGCTTTCAACAGGATACTTTGTATAAAAAGAATAGTCCTTTCATTTTCTTAAGATTTATTTTCTTCTCAGTTACATTTCAATCCCATGTCTGTGATTCAATCACCCTTCATCAGGGTAGGTGCCTGAAGGGACAGAAGAGAGCATCAGCTCCCCAGAACCCAGAGACACAGCTGGTTGGAAGTCACCTGACACGGGTTCTGGGAAGCAAACTCAGGTTCTCTTCAAGAGCACAAGGCTCTCAAATGCTGAGCCATCTCTCCAGCCCCTAAACAGTCTTTTCAATAAATGCAATCACAATCTACTTAAAGACACTGGGTAGGAGAGTAAGGGAGAGGATTTCCAAAGAGTTTTTACGACCCAAACCCTGACAATCAAAATAGAGGCACCCCAATCTATACAAATAAATTTACCCTTCCTCCAGAAGCCATAAAATTAGCCCAAGCAGTAACTTGGGGCCTTTGAATAACCCCATTGATGTAGCTCCACCACCACATGACAGTGTATTTTCCTATTAATCTGTGGTACCTCTTTGCTTTAAATACAGTTACCTTACTACTTTTACAAATCCGTATGTGCTGTGAGTCTTCAATTCCTTGATTAAGAGGCCCAGACCCTGAATACCAGTAACAAAGTTATTTGAAAAATCAAGGTCCAAATATATTGTTAAGAGTAAAAATTAAACTGGTATAGACATTGTAAATAATGGCTTTTAAAAAAAAAATTAGTGATTCCCCACAATAAAATGTTATGCAGGAAAGAGAGAGAGAGAGAGAGAGAGAGAGAGAGAGAGAGATGTAACCACATTGGAATATAATATAGCAATTTTTTTTAACAAAATCAAACACATCCTTCCTACACAATAAAGTAATTGCACTCCTAGATATTTACCAGAAAGAACTGAAAACCTTAGATCCACAGAAAAACCTACACATTTGAGCACAGGGTTCCCAATGGAGGAGTTAGAGAAAGACCCAAGGAGCTGTAGGGTTTACAGCCTCTTAGGACAAGCAACAATGTGAACTAACTAGTACCCTCAGAGCTCCCAGGGACTAAGCCACCAACCAAAGAGTACACATGGTGGGACTCATGGCCCCAGCTGCATATGTATAGCAGAGGATGGCCTAGTCATCAATGGGGGGAGAAGCCCTTGGTCCTGTGAAGGTTTATGCCCCAGTGTAGGGGAATGCCAGGGCCAGGAAGTGGGAGAGGGTAGGTTGGTGAACAGGGGGAGGGGGGAGAAAACAGGGTTTGTTTTTTGGTTTTGGTTTTGTTTTTTCTCGGAGGGGTAACCAGGAGAGGACATATAGTTTGAAATGTAAATAAAGAAAATATCTAATAAAAAAATAAAATAAAAAAACCTACACGTTAAGTGTTCTTATAGGAGCCTTATTTACAGTTTCCAAACTATAGAAGCAGGTAAGACATTCCAGTAAGTGAACAGGTAAGGTGTGATACACCCAGAAAATGGGACATCATTCAGTGCTAAAAGAGATACACCATCAAGCCATTCAAAGACACCGAAGAAACTTACAGGCATACTAACAAATGAAAAGTCACTCTGAAGAGTCTGTAGAGTGTAATTTTAGCTATATAGTGTTCTGGAAAAGCTGAAACTATGGAGACTTTAAGAAGAGCTGTTGCTGCCAGGAGTTAAGTAGAAGAGAGAGACGGGTAGTGATGGGATTCAGGACACACTAGTCCCAAAATAAATACAGCACTTTGTAATTGAGAAAGCAGCAGAAGTGGCAACACTGGATTTGTCTCCCCTTGCTTTTCTATCCTGGAGCAAGTCATATGTTCATGGGGGAAGGAAGGAGCACTTCTATATAGGAAGGGAGCACTCATTTCTTCAGATGAAAGGTCAGATGGGATCTGGGCAGAAATGCTTTCAAGTTGTCTCTAGATTAATACCATTAGACCACAGCCTTTGAGTCCAGTCATATTTCTCCAAATCTGTTTTCCCTCACACCTGGTGTAAGAATGCACTAGCCTGTTTCTCCTCATCTACATATAAATGTTCTTAGCGATGTTGAAAATCCGGCATGGGGACCTTTCTTTTGTACCTTGTTTCGCTATGGGACCTTTTTTATGAATTTCGTGTGGGTGGGAAAAGTTTATCTTTTTTCCTTCCCATCATTTCAGGAGCACAAACTATGGGAACTGAGACGTTCCACTAGAGTTGGCAGATGGACCTCTGAGGTTGCTGAAATAAACATGGTGTGGCTGTGCTCACTGGTAACCCCAGAACCCTGAAGCTCTCAGAGACAAGTGGGTCAGAAGGCCAAGGTCATTCTCAGGTACATTGTAGGTTCAAGGCCAGCCTAAGCCACATAAGTCCCTGGTTTAAAAATAAATGAATAGTTAAGTAAATAAATATTTTTGTTTGGTTAGTTGGTTGTTTTTTTTGTTTTGTTTTTGTTTTTTGTGTTTTTTGTTTTTTAAGATATAGAAAGGCAAGCTTCCCTAAAGTCAGATGTCTGTCTACTGCAGATGACCAACAGAAGGTGAAACTTTCTGGCTACTTTCTTTCCCAACTCATTTTAAAAGGAGAAAGAGAACATGTGTGGATGTAATTACCTTTCCATCCTTCCCAGTGGTTGATAGTTGCCTTCTGTTAGAAGGGTCTTGGATAGAAATCTAGGGTGGGAAGGGGAAAGTGCAGAGGATTTCAGTGCAACATAATACCTACAAGATAGTGCAAGGATTGATACAAGCCATTTACACGTGCCTCACCTTATCCAAGGACCCTCATAGAGTCATCTCTAAGGAAAAGATGGCCTTTGGGCAATTGTGATGTCATTCTAAGTCCAGCAATTGTAAGGAAGATGTACATGTTTGCGGTCAAGGGGCACTTTCTTTTTGAGGGGAGAGGGGGCAGTTTCAAGACAGGGTTTCTCTGTATAGCCCTGACTGTCCTGAAATTCACTCTGTAGACCAGGCTGGCCTTGAACTCAGAAATCCACCTGCCTCTGACTCCCAAGTGCTGGGATTAAAGGCATGCGCCACCACTACCCAGCTAAGGGGCACTTCATTTAGTTCTATAACTTCCTTTTCATTTTGCTGTGAATCCAAAAATTGATATAAAAACTTCCCTACAAATGGAGTAAACTACAGATGTGTGCTCGAGCATGGATAAGTCTTGAAATTGTTCTGCTCAATAGCAATAGAAACAAAAAGCAAACATCAACTGTATGAATCTATCTAAACAATGTCCACAAACAGGCACATCTACAGAGATGGGGAATAGATGTGTGATTGGCAGATGTGTGCTGGAGGAAAGAGGAGAGCTGGGATATTTGGCATTTCTCTTTGGGATGAGATAACATTCTAGATTTAATCTATGTAACACTTGTGTGATATGGCACTGTAGGAAAAATAAAACCATTGAAGTGTATGCTTTTAATACTTAAACTTGCAAGTTGTATGTAATTTCTAAAGGGATAAGACCTATTTAATTTTTTTTAGTCCATGATGCTTGGCTTATACCATTTGCTAATGCAAAAACAAACAAAAAAATCAACAACCAATGAAGCAAACATGTCAGATCACAGAGGTAGCATCATTTTCAATTGAGTTGCACAGGTCCTAAAGCTCTACATGCCTAAGTTATAGCTTAGAAGGCTAAAGCAGCTAGGAAGGACTTCACAAGTAAATGTTTAGCCATGTGTCCTTGAAGGAACAATGTATAAACACTCCCAACTTGCCTAACTTCAAGTCACCTAGCATCACTAAACATGGGCTGGGAAGAGTTGGGAACAGTATTTGTTCACCTAGATGCCTGGGAAAAGCCAGGTCCAACCCAACTGGAGGGAGGTGGAGATTCAGAGCCATTGAGTTGGGAGAGGAGCAAGGGCAGTCAGTGTTTGACAAGCCCACGTGCTAGGGCTTTGGTGTCTTCACAGGTGTAGACTGTAATGAGAAAAACATCAGACCCCTACAAGCCCCTGCTACTCCTGATTAGAACACTAGAACTTCCCCACAGAGATGGCATGGGAGAAAAAGAACAGCAACTGCCTTTGGTCACTGCTGTCTTGATCCAGGCAGGTACCGCTGTCTACCACCTACAGATAGATGCATTGCAGAAAGCCAATACAAATTAGAGTTCCGCTTTCCACTTGTCGGAACACTGTGGAGGGAGTCCTGATCTCTGTGCACAGCCAAATTCCTCTGTTGCATTCGTAAGTTAATTCCCTACTACCTACCCTGAGTCAGATGATACACACCTGCTTTTTTTTTATTGCTCCAGGTGGCTGGGCTTCCAGAGTACCAACTGAACAGATTTGAAGACCATAACTTCAATGCCCATGTGATGCTTTCTGACTGTATTGTCACTGCAAGTATTCATTTGAAATCTCATAAATGTCTCCGGAATGTATCAGACCTGCAAGGGGACCAATTGGCTCAAAATACAATAGTAACGAGCTTATCCTGGGTCCGCTGATTGCATCAGTGGTTTCTGAGGCATCCCTCTGGTACTGTGCTTGCAGGTGTGACTATAAGTGAGCGTGACTAGAGAAAAAGCTAAGCTATCAATAATAAAAGTCCCCATCACCATCAAGTGACAGCGCCAGCCAAAGGAGAAAGAAGCTTGCCCAGGCGTATGTACAGTGAGTTCAGCCTACTGATGAAGTGCCAGATAGAGCCTCAGTCAAGTACCACCCAATTCAGGAAGGAAGGCAGAGAGGAAACTACACTTCTGGCTTATATATAACAAACATACCAGGTTTTTACCAGAACATAAACACCGCATGCCGTACATGCAACGAAACTCTTCCTTAGTTATTAATGAACTAAACAAACCTGACAGTGGGATAAAACGCGAAGAAAGACAATGATAAGCCAGAGACATGTTAATTAATGGTGTGTCTTCCTCAGGATGTATTGCTTTTTTGCGTTCACATCTTGAATAATTGAGCAACCTCTTGAGGCAGTCTTCAGAGGCTGTTTTTAACAGCAACTGTGTTTAAAACAATTAGAATGAGCAGTTCTACTCACTGGAATGGTGTGAATATAGACTTTGACACCACAAATTAATAGTGTTTCATAGCTGCAGCTACGAGAATAGAACTTCCAGCCCTAAATCTACTGAAGAGATTGGATTTCAGAACAAGCAGCAGGAGGCAAGGGCTTGACTTGGGCCAGCATCTTCTGATTGTTGTCCCTGATTGCTGGACTTCAGAGTGTGTGTTAGCCAGTTTGGAAATTATTCCAAGCTTAAGCTTCCTGGTAGAGATAAAGCATGTTAAATAATGGAGAAATTTTATATTTTTTTGTTGCTGGGGGCTTTGTTTTGTTTTTGAAATCTCTTCACTTGTCAATTTTTTTAACTCACTTTTTCTAAAAATACACAGACCTACATCCATACTAGCAGACTAGCCTATCTCAAAGCATGGCACATAAAGGTCTGATATGAGATCTCTTTCAAAGCATGAGTAATGGTAAGTTTTTCTACCTAGAAAACTAAGTGGAAAATGTTTGCAGCAAAAGGCAAAGACGGGGAAACAAGCACGGTTGGACTTTAAATGCAGCTTTCCCCACCTTGACACCCAATGGAATTCAGCAAAATGCACAGCTAGTAAATGACCCCACTCTCCCGGGAAGAGCGGAGGAAATGTAGTGTCACACAGGATGCCATCTCGTACCTGCTCCTGTGTTTATAAGGCCAGGGGTGACAACAGAAAAGACCCACACTACAGCACGGGGCAAGTGGGCCAATTATTTCAGTAAAGAACAGGAGAGCCAGGTCTGTAAGCTCTGCAGGTCAAGGAATCTATTTTGCAGTTACTGAACTTGGCTTTCAGAGCATGGAAACAAGTACAGACAGTGCATAAACAAACACATATGGTTGTGTTTTGATAAAACACTATTTATCAGCAGAAGAAGTGAGGAGCCAGGTCTAGTGGCACATGCCTATAATCCCAACAACTGGGAAGCTAAGAAAAGAGGATCAAGAATTTCAGGCCAACTTGGATTCATAATAAGACTCTATCTTTAAGAGGGTGAGGCAAAGTGTGAACTTGATTTGACAAACATTTAAGTCATAGTGGATAGCATCCGATGTGGGGGATAGCACCGAGAGTAACCCTTCAGCCTGCTCACCACTGTTGTTTACTATTTTTTAACCATATAAAATGGCAGTGGCATGCTTAATAAAAGTCTCACAACTAAAAGGCTGGAAGATGGCAACAAAATATAAGCCTGGATTGCAAGTGGTAATTATAAATAGCGAGCTTCAATAAAGATGAATAAGAACAGAGTGACCCCAATGACAGTAATAACACATACTGGGTTTTTTGTTTGTTTGTTTAACATGGACTGACATTTTATTTTCATGCCTTTAGTCAGGAATTTCTCAGTATCTGGAAGCTGATGAATATCCCACACTGAATATATGCATTTGAATTATATACAAATAACTAAAATGCTAAGTGAATATAAACTATGCTTACATTGCTATCCTATACAACACACCTAGTTTTCAGTTATGAGTTTATATATTCAGTGGCTACATAGCATAAAGTGGAGACATCACTTTGCTGATTTGTGAGTAACTATTAAATTTCCTAAAATCTGAACATACCATTCTTCATGTAAAAACAATAAAAATTCAGTAATTACCACCCAACCGGGTTCTTAATAGTGTTATAGATGACCATGTGCAATAAAGAGATTTCTTTTTAATTAGAACCTCTATCTGAAAGTTACACTTCCTGCTGGGTGCAGATTTCTGCTTTCCCTCCCTAGCCTACAGGGAAATACAAGAGGATAAACAGATCCTAGTCAAGGCAGGGCGTGCAGATATAATGCAAGATTTGAGAGAAGGTAGGCAACCAAAGTTATTCCTGGAGCTTATATGATGGATGCTAAAACCAACATTCCATGGAATAATGTTTCCAATGCATCCAATTAAAGTAGTGTTTCTTATATTTTAACACAACCTAGACAGGTCTGTTAAAAAACACAGCCACTCAGACCCATCCTAGACATATAAGATTTGTGCCCCTTAAACATAGAGACCAGGGAAAAGATAGTAGATAGATAGATAGATAGATAGATAGATAGATAGATAGATAGATAGATAGAGTTTAGCCAAACCAAGAATTCTAGATAGTTCTGATGAACACAATCATGTGAAAACATCAAACTAAGGAATAAAAAGAGGAATTAATACAGATACAACATCCTCTTATCGTATAAGAACATATGTGTCATATAAGAACCTATGCTCCAGAAGGCGAAACTCAAATCAGAGACAAATCCAACAGAAGCTGTTCTCCTTGCCACTGAATCCAGGAATTCCTCAACCTCAAGATATATTATAAAGATCTGGAAGCTGATGAATATCCCACATTAAATATATAAATGTCTGCACATTTATAGACAGCCATCTACAACGTTAACTAAAAGTAAACTATGCTTATATTGATACCTTATGAAATATACTCAGTTTTCAATTCTGAGTCTCCATATTCAGTAATCTCTTGGCTATCTTTAAAACATCTCAACTAAAGCAAATAAAATCATTCCCAAAATTGTCACATACAAACACCAGCACTGAAGGCCCGAGTCTTGAGAATCAAATCTAGAGGGCATAGATTGGCCACGTTATGCAGAGGGTTTAGGAAGACTCTAGCACACCAGCACCGGACCTTATATTGAACTGGAATTGGGGAAACATGATGAGCAGATGCCAAGGTCTCCATGAAAGAAGAGCTCATCGACCTAAGCAGTTAGGTCCCCACTGAAAGGAGCTGGAACTCTCTCTGGGCTGCCACTGAGCCCTCTGCATGGGGGTGCGGGGCTTGTGTCAGGGCTGACTTGCAGGCAGGCAGTGAGCAGCCCTGGCCAGCTAGCTGCTGTGCTGCCTGATGTACAACACCTACTATGAGGCTGGGTTCAGTCACAGCTCCACTACTGACCTGAGAAACTGCTAGATCTTTTGGGAAGCTAACTTGAGGTATAAGCCCTTCCCCAACTATGGTGTGAGCTCCCGTTTCCAAGCATCCCTTGACCCAAGGAAGGAAGAAACATAACTTTTCCCTCCTCCCAGTGTCAGCCATCCATTGGCCATTCTCTCTCCACAAAACAAATTAGCCTTTTTATTTTTTTATTTTTTTCTGAGACAGGGTGTCACTAAGTTGCTCTGGCTGACCTGGAAGTAGCTATGTAGACCAGACTGGCCTGGAAAAAGACAGAGATCCAAGCCCCTCTGCTCAACCACCACACCCCGATAGCAAATTAACTCTTAAAAATGTTGCCTAAGCAAGAATTGTTCAATTTCAGCAATGAGATACAAGCACAGAAACACACACACACACACACACACAGAGCCACACTGACTCAGAAGCATACACCTTTTTTTTTTTTTCTGGGTCATTCATTTGTAGCTCAGCCATGCATCTTTCCTATGTTTCTACTTGCAGTCGTCATTTTCAGTAAAGGTTTAGGTAAGGGACCAAGCTGATGTGGTGTCAGCTGCCACCTCAGCAGGAAAGAGTATGACCCCAAGGGTAAAGTGCAACATCCCGTGTTACACTGCACATTCCACTGAGCCCAACAGAAAAACAGCAGTAAATAGGGTTGTTGGCTCCAAACACTCAGTTTCCTCATCTGGAAAGAGGGGATGATAGGACAGGAGGTAAACATTAATTAATGTTTGGGAAGGTGGTTTTTTTGGTTTTTTTTTTTTTTTTTTTTTTTTTTTTTTTTGAGATGCTGATGAGAGCAACAAAGTATTATTTTTCTCGGCATGGGCAAACAAGCACTTGGTACAAATCCAGCTGAAGCATGCTGAGTTAATTACCCATAAGACCTGAAGCTGCAGTATGAAATCTATTTTGCACTTCCCTGCCTCAGGCAAATGAGCACCTGTAGTGTCTTACAACGAATCTCCAAAAGAAGGAAGCGGACAAATTGGGCCAGAGAATATAAAGTGGTTTACAAAGACTCCTTTTGCCTTAAGGTAACCATTTGGGAAGGAAAAAAAAATTAAATCATAAATATGGATAAAACTTGAGTTGCACATGTAACTTGTAGTGACCAACAAAAAGCACAATTTATCAAATCATGAAGTCCAAGATATCAAACTATGAAAATATTCATTTGCACACCGGTCTTCTATGTACCTCAAAGACTGATTAGCTGCTAGTTTCATAAAATCCCATAGAAGCTTAGAAGCTGGATGCTTCCTAGAAAAGGCAGGGCCTCTGGGAGATCCTGCTTCCTCAGACAGGTGAGAGGGTCACTTGGTAGGCTTCAAGGCAGACTGTTTATATTTTACCTGGAAGCCAGAAATTTTAGACAAGAAAATCTGGATTCAAAGACTGTCACGAGAAAATGCAAGTGAAACGAAATGGTCCAGGCTAGCAAAATGGAGAAGGTTCCTCTTTAGAACAACCACAACCCAACTCAGCTACTCACCATTTAAATCTGATTGAAGGTCAGAAAGAAAACAAAAAAAAAAGAAGGAAAAAAAATCCAACAGCTTAACAAAAGCTTAGGCTTTTGTCCTCAACCAGAGGAGTCAGCGTTTCCTGGATCTTCTTAGAAATGTAATTCTTAGGGGCAATTTCAGACCTACCAAATAGAAACTAGGGGTGGGGTTAAATTGATAGTCCCTGATAGATAATTTCAAACTGGTATGGTCTAAATTTGAATGTTCTGAATCCATGAAAAATGTCACTCAGCTTGACTCACACACAGCATGGGAAAGCTAACAGGGTAGGAAAGGTCAGTCAAGAACACCCATATGAGCTGGCTGGTTTAAGGCTTCATGAGTGTGATCGTTTAGTGCATAGTACCTTTAGTAAATAACGTGAGCTTTAATTTTCCTCTTTGAGAATCATCTTTCTATTGCTAATAATTTATAAATAAATAAATAAATAAGGCTGCCAGTGACAGCAGTGACCACCCACTGTATTACACTCTCATGTCTATGGCCTTGCAGTCACAATAGGGTAGGTATGGCAGGTGTTTCAACTCTCTCTCTCCTTTGGTACCTTAGTAGATGGAATGAGCACCACTCCCAGATCTTTACCATGAGTGATTTGCAAGTGTCCTTTTTTTCACATTCCTCCCCAGTTTAGGTTGACTGTGATGGCAACATCAGGAGGGCCTAGAAGGTACACACACACCTTCAAGATGTCACAGTAGCCAACAGCCTTGACTTTTCAAATTGATACCTGGTGAAGAGTTCATCAGAACCAATTCTCTACCCCGAATTCTAGATGAGAAAACAGATGAACAACAAAAGCCACATATTCTGTTATTCTGTTATTCAGGTAATAGATGGATTTTTTAAACCTCAGTTTATCTACCTTAAATCATATGAGCCCACAGATCCATTGATATATCCTTCTATAACTGAACCTGAACATAATCATGCTCTTAAGTAAAAGGTATAAATCTGAAAGCTTGATTTTTTTTTTTTTAGTAATCTTTTGCTAGAACATGCACATTCTAAGAAAAGAAGACACCACAGTGGGGATGACGGACCCAGAGAGATGGCCCTGTGGGTTAAGAGCACTTATTCTTGCCAAGGACCAGAGTTCAGCTCTCAGCACCCATACAGAGGCTCATAAACAATTGTAACTCCATTTCCAGAGCATCTGACACCCTATTCTGACTTCCATAGGCTCTACACACACATGGTGCACAGACTTCCAAGCAGGCAAAACATCTATACACATAAAACAAGACTAAATCTTAAAAGAGAGAGAGAGAGAGAGAGAGGGAGAGAGAGAGAGAGACTGAGATACATATTGGAGGTCTTCCTTTGAACTTCATGTACATTCATTACGTACATTAATGCTGACATTAACATAACAAAAAGACAGAGTTCGGAGCAATATATTTCTTTCCTTTACTAACCCTGACATGAAACTTCCTCGCAAGAAAGTCTATTATTGCCTCAGTGTCTGCATTTATGTTTCCAGAACAGAAAAAGAAAGCCATCTGTGATTGTACTGCACCATTAATATGATATTTATTCATCTAATTTTAATACACCTCCTATATCTAAATACTAAACCTGAGTCTGTGCAGCATAATTGCTTTTACATGTCATGCTGGGTCCTAAAAATAGGACCTGACATATTCCTGCCGCGGTGTGTACATTTATAGTACAGTTTTATTTTAATTTCTTTGCCTCGTCGACTCAGGTCTGAGGTTGACTTACTGGGTGAGCTCAATGAAGTTACTGTGACATCATATACTCAGTTACTAAAAGGAGAGACATGAGCTATGACAACTTAGATGGTGCTCAGGGAGGCAGAATGGCTGGTGGAGAAGCTTCTAGATTCCCAAAAGACAAGGAGGCACCCCATTTCCTCAAACAAACACAGTCTCCCACCTCACACTTATGTTAGATCAGTGGGGACATCTGTATGCTCCTGGGTTCTGAAGTAGGCTAGCCTGAGTTTAAATCCCTTCTGTACCATAGAATAGCTCTGTTACCATAGAAATTTCTGGACCTGTCTGCATTTAAATGTTTACCATTTAAGTATAGAATACACCACTGAGTCTTGATGGGTTTTTTTTTCGGAGCCCATTCAAGAAGTGAATACTTAACTCCTAGCTGCAAGTAAGTCTCTTTTACACTTTACAACAAGCAAGGCTTGCCTCCCTCCATAGCCCATGGCTCCCTGGTCCACCCCAATCACAGGCATTAGCAGAGCATCTGTTTGTTTCCCGTCCATTGATAATGTTATGCCACTTTTCAGTGTCTTTCAATGCTCGGGTTGTCTGAGGAAATCTCCTTAGCTTTAGAAAGGGAAGGAAAGTCATCATCCTCGGCTAGCCACTGTCATCCGTCTCTTGCCATCATCCATCTCTTGTCTGAGCATCCCTCAGCTGCTATGCTTGGAAGGCAGCACACACCTTTCCAATGAGCTCTTATTCTCAACTGTAATTATCCATCATCACTTCGTTTGTTTAGCTCTTTCACCCTCCAGAGCTGTGAGGACCTAGAAAGAAGCCAGTTTGCTGTTTCTTTGGCCTGGGCCAGTGCAGCTGAAGAGAGAGACACATGGTGCACATCAGCCAATGTCAGCTTCCTCCTGAGGCTTCTCCTGAACTTGGTGCTTTTCTTAGTGTTTATGTCTGAAACCCGGACTTCTCCCTCAACCCCCTTCGCCAGGCCTTTCAGGCTTCTCTGTTGTTTGTTTGTTTGTTTGTTTGAGTTTTGCCTGACTCAGTGAATGCCCCTATAGCATAATATAATGTCCTCATTTTAGAGTTTTGGTTTATTACCTGAAATGCATGCTTCCGGAGGCCAGGGACCTTTGGATATTATTTACTAATGAACTCTAACCTTTTAAACCAGTACTTGGCACATAAAGAAGTGCTCGGAAGCTGTTCGATGACTAAAATCATGAGTGACTGTTTCCATATCAAAAACCTAAAAGCTCAATAATTACTGATTTATGAAATGAATGAATAACTTATCTGACCTAAAGTGTTCTCATTCACAAGAACTAAAGAAAGCAAAATTAAGTCCACCAGGAGCAGAAATAGGTCGTGGCTTTAGTTTTCTTTGCTTTTCCTTGAGAGAGGCTTCAGCTACAAACATTCCCCTAAAGCCAGATAGAACTGGACTCAATTCCCAGTGGAGATACTTCAGCCCCTTTATGAACTAATCCTTAGTCACCTCTGTTTTAACAAGTCCAGCAACAGTATCTGCCATTTGCAGCTGTTGTTCCAAAGTGCAGATGATACAGAGAAGCACTGGACCACAGGCCATAACATACCCAAAGTGATTTTCAAAGTCTAATTATTATGTTATATGTATGTGTATGAACCTGCTTCAGCTTTACATACATGGTATGCACATGGTACAGCTGCCCACTAATGCCACACAGCATCAGACACTCGGGAACCAGAGTTACAGATGGTTATGAGCTACCTGGTGTGGGTACTGAGAACCAAATCTGAGCCCTGTAGAAGAACAGCAACTCTGAGCCACCGCCCCAGCTTCTAAACAGTACCTACTATTCTAATTGTCTTTGTGGTATACAGAGATTTTATAATACCCGTTTAACTTTTTAAGAGCCACCTTCAAGAACCAGGATCCTGCAGGAGGAAGGCTATGGTCTCATCTCTGTTTCTACAACTATGGACTCATATCTCTAGAACAGACCAGGTTTCTGGGCATGCTGGATAGTAGAAGGAGGGGGGTGTAAACATAATATAGCTCTTTCATATCTGCTTAACTGACTGCCCTTTCTTCTCATCAAACACTGGATCCTCAAAACAACGAGAAATTATGCATCTTGCTCAAGCCATATGTATGCATTCCTTTCTCCACTGAATCACTAACTCATCAGCATTGAATTGTAACTATCAGTGTTGACTCTTATGCTAAGCTTGGGTTACATGTCAGTGGATCAATCAAAGAACCTGCCATAGGAACAATAGTCAATAACTCGAGATGCCAATATACAATCACAAGCAGTGCTAAGTGCTCCGAAAGACACCCTGAGAGGCAATAACAAAGGTAGAAACAGACCTGACTAAATTGCACAAAGGAGGAAGTTACCTCAGAGCTGAGAAGCTGAGGCGAGCGACTGTTTCACGGCATTCTGCTTTGCTTCCCAACAGAACACAAGTGTTCTGATGGTACAGAGGGTCTCAAGTCTCCTCTGCAAGGACCACGGAGCCTCGGCAAGGCTGAACATACCTTAGTTTATCAGCAGTGTGTACCTAGTTGCTTTGGATTGCCATTAAACATATGCAAGACAGAACAGAAAGGTAAGGTTCTGAAGTCTGTAATCATATGAATGTTAAGTTTACATATAGTATTCTGTCTGATGAGTTTTTAGAAGGCACTTAAGGTCTTAGCTTAATAATTAGAAAAAAAATTTTATTTCTCACAAGAAAAATGGAATCATTGTTTTTTCTTTTCTTTTTTATGATTGTGGCTTGTTGTCGAGAGTATAGATCAGACCCAGCAGGAGGAATATGCTCCAAGCAAAACATTAAAACTTGTAATCTTCAAGGGAACTGACATTAAAGACAGTTGACATAATAAGACAGAATTTTTCTACAGCCATTGTTTCATATATATATTATATATATATGTACATATATATATGAAACAATATATATACATACATATATATTCTATATACATGTATATATAAACATATATACATACATATATATATTCTATACACATGTGTATATAAACATATATATACATACATATATATTCTATATACATGTATATATAAACATATATATACATACAAATGTATTCTTTTATTTACAGTTCATGGTTTATGAAGAGATACAGGGATCTTGGCATGGCTTCAGGTTTTTAATAGGTTCCTGTAGGAAAAAAAAAGAAGAGAACAAAGTCCCCAAAATAGCCGAATACTGGCATATCCCTTCTCTTTGTGTTTTTCTCTCTCTTCAGAGAATAAAGACAAACAGAATTTAGACTCACGGGGAAGAACTGCCTGGCACTGTTCATTCATGTTTTCAGCTGTAATTAAGCATCTAATGCTCCAGATGGCTAAGTATTCAAAATTAGTACATTTCAGCTCCACTGAAACACTTTATTTTGAAATGTTCAAAATACTATCCAGTGGTGCTTAACAACTGTGCTGAGGGAATCTTTCAAAATTTGGGAAGGTTTATTATAATCTATGCCCGCTCAGAAAATGTGTACTTTGATGCTTCTGGCTCTGTTTTCTGTCTTTCCTGTTGACCTTTGTGATGGTCACTACTGACTCCAAACTTGGTGGAATGGAGAACCATCTAAGAGACAAACTTCTGAGTATACTTTCTGAGGGAGTTTCTAGACTGCTAAAATGGAAAGGCCCACCCTGATTATGGACCTAAGGACCAGCCTATTTCATGGGCTGGGGGCTCAGACTTAGTAAAAATGAGGGAATGGTCTAAATATTAACATTCATCCTCTCTGCTTCCTGAGTAGGGATACAATGTAACCAGCTTCCTCAAAATTCCTGCTGTAATGTCTTCTCCACCACAGTCAAATCCTTTTTCAATTCCTTAGCTTTATGAGGAAATGGTATGATCTCCCTGACCCTACAGAGCTCAATTCCTTGACTTTTTTTTTTAAATATTTGATGCTTTCTAAAGATTTCTTTCTTTCATATATGTATACATATATAACATTAAAGTCAGTTGGCATATTAAGACAGAGCTTTTCTATGGCCATATGTAACGTGTGTGTGTGTGTGTGTGTGTGTGTGTGTGTGTGTGTGTGTGCTGCCTTGTGGGTGCTGGGAATGAACCTGGGTTCTCTGGAAAAGCACCTAGTGCTCTTAACTGCTGAGCTGACTCTTGACTTTGCATCTAACCATGTGATTTGTTCCGGGTATGGCCTGTAGGCACAAGTGACAGCTGCCAGTACTAGATCAAGACTTCAGGAACATCATGTAGTTTTGCTTCTGTGCTCACACACTTCTATAGTTGTCACGGAAAGATTCTCTCAGTAGACAGCTAATTCTGCACCACCCTGTAACCCCAAAATGAATACATAAAACACACAGCTGAAGACAAACCCATATCAAAAAGACCTAAGTCCAAGGGGGCTTGCAGGTGGAATCAGAGCTGTCCAGCTGAACCCCAAAGTCTATCAGAAGACTGTCAGTCGACCTGCAAATACGTGACTGGGAAGAAAGCATCCCTTCATAGTTACTGAATTGGAAGGTAATTTGCTATCCATCAAAAACTAGCTAATAAACTATGCCTCATCCCACTCTCTGAGATCACTGGCAAAAGATTCAGGTAAGAGCACTGATGCTCTTCCTAAGGTCCTGAGTTCAAATCCCAGACACCACATGGTGGCTCACAACCACCATAATGAGATCTAACGCCCTCTTCTGGTGAGTTTGAAGACAGCTACAGTGTTCTTATGTATAATAAATA
>NW_022196895.1:43582125-43595391 GCF_008632895.1 Mastomys coucha | reverse complement strand
ACCCCCAGCGAGCTAAGTCTCTGGTTTCGGTTCTGAGTTCTTCCAAGAACACAGCAGGGCCACCACACCACACAAAGAATATATCAGAAATTTCTGGACGTACTTGCTTTAGATCCCTAATAGAGCTAATCTATTTGGATCTGGACAAATCTTTGACACAGGAACACCAGCCGTGAAAAAAATCTATTAAGTTAGTTTTACTGAAAATTGTTTGGCACATGTGTTAGTACCACTTTTTATCAGGAAAAGACTGATGGGTTGAAAATTGTCTCTTCTTGAGGGCTAGAAAGATGGCTGAGTGGTTAAGAGTACTGTCTGCTCTTCCAGAGGTTCTGAATTCAATTCCCAGCAACCACATGGTGCCTCACAACCATTTATAAAGGGATTTGATGCCCTCTTCTGGTATGACTGAAGACAGTGACAGTGTACTCATATAAATTAAATAAATAAATCTTTAAAAGAAAAAAAGAAAGAAAATTGTCTCTTCTCTGAAAATAGATTTCAGAGAAGAAATTTTAAATGAATCTCTGCAAGGAAACGTGGTTTTGTATTGTGTAAGCACTACAATTGTTTCACAAATGTTCATTGACTACTATCCAGACATTCAACTGGACATGTTCCATAAATCACATTAGTAGGTATTTACAAAAATATTTATTGTAAAGTAGCTTGCTACTTACTTTTAAATTAGTAAGTGGGAGCCTAGACTGGTACATACCTGAAATCCAGCACCTGAGAAGCTAAGGCAGGAGGATCACGAATTCAAGCCCAACCAGGGCTACACAGGACAAGATCCCCTATCAAAACAAACTAACAGTAGCGGTGGGGGGTGCTGGGGAGATGTATTCATTAATAAAGTGCATGGAAACTGGAATTTAGATCCCCAGCACTTGGGATAAAAGCCAGACACAACAGTACACACATGCAGCCCCAGAACTATTGAAGAAAATTCATACCAGGCAGAATAGCCAAGGCAGTAAGATACTTGTTCAATAAGAGATACTCTCAAAACAAAACAGTGAGGATAACAAATAAGAAGAACACCTGATATCAACCCCTGGCTTCCTCATTCATGGATGCACATAGGTGCACACTCCCACTCATATGGACTCACACAAACAAAACTAAATTAACTTCAGTTTTTAATTACATTAATGAATTAAGAAAACCTAAAGATTATGCAGAAGGCAACACAGGATCCATATCAAGACCATCTGATTATATTTCCCCCCAAACACTACTATATCTCCCAAGGAAATTTTTCCTATGAAACAATTACATAAAGTACTTCCTCCAATGGGAAAAAATAAATCCTAAGAAGACATTAAATGATCTCTCTGCTAATTGTTCACTAGAGTATGAAAGAAAAGACACAAAAGAAGCCAAGCTTTATTATTTTGTCTACATCAACCACTCACGAATTCTGCTGCTTAAGTCCTTCAAGGAACTCACTTATGACCAGACCTTGTTGTCCCTACGTTTAAGCTGCAGTTTTTCTGTTTCTGTTCTTCCCTGTTCCTCTTTCTCTTCCCTCCATTTCCCTGTATAGCTGTATTAGCATCTTTTGAAGGGCAGCCTCCTACATAAACTACACCAGTGGGGTACACAGCACAGACCAGCCGTGTGGCCCACCTGCCCGTTCCACATGAGGGTTACAGGGTGGCAGCCTGTAGATTAGAGAATCGTGACTTTGGAGTGGGGGCCACAGCAGGAATTTTCCAGGCTAGCAAACAAAATAGATTCCTTACATGGAGGTAAGGGGAGAGGAGACATTGGAATTATGGATTAAGCATACTGCAGAAAGGATCAGACTGCCCAATACCTTCATCTGATGGATTACATGAGGATAAAGGAGGTGATGAGTTCTAAATATGAAGCTTACTATTAAGTAATTGCTTGAGAATTCAGAATAAAGCAATGAATTTAAGTACATCTTACATTACTCACACGGTAGCAGTGAATGATTTTAATTATATTAGTTCAGATCCGCTGTTGTTTTCTGATGATTCTTGCTTAGAGCAACTGTGCATTAAATCCATTAAGTATATGAAAATGCTGGGTATATGCAAGAGATTAATTTGAAATTCGTCATGTTGCTTTCCTCTGTTTTGACTTTGGGTATTCATTTACATTTAGAAACAGCGCTTCAAGCATGGGTGAGTTCTTACAGCGTGCAGATGAATTTGATCTGCAACTATGTCTTAAGAGTAAGATAATCCCATCTGTGTTATTTACAGGCTATTGATTTAAATTTGAACACCTTGGGCTAAAGTTGCCAATCAATCTTATTTACAAGACACAGGGGAATTGGGCCCTCCTCTCTTTGGAAATAATGAGTATTCTACCCTACTGCAATCCCTTGTTTTGCCCTGGTTTTGAAAGTGCCCGAGTATATTGTTTTTACTGTAAGCTGCCTCAAATCTTCTCTGGGAGTAAGAAGGGCAGAAATCCATAAATAGAGTCAAAGTGAGTCATGAATTAGTCAATGGAGAAATTGCCAAAGGGCTGTGCTTATCTATAAGGCCAGAACGAGCCTGCTGGCTAGAATTTGGGACAAAATACAAAACCACCCACTTCACAAACTAAAATAAGAATTGGGATAAATGTTAACACCTGATAGTTTCTTATTCTAAAATCAAAGGAAGTACGCAGTTCCAGTACGGCGATTTTGACTCCTGGGATCTAGAACCCAAGGTGGACTCTTAAGTCATCTGGGTTTATTAGTCTCCCACTTCCAATGGCTCCCATTCTCCATCTCTAGCTCTTCAAGGGAAAAGAAGTCTGAGCCCAAACAAGGCATGTAGCTCTCTTTGGCTGGCATTGGTCGCTGGAACCTCCTGAACAGTGGGCCCCATTCTCCTTCATAGCTCTCTGAGAAGTCACTGCCAGCCAGGCAGGGCAGAGCCTCTGTCCTATGCTCTAGCCCTCAGCATGAGTTCTATATTAACATCAGGGCACTTTACTTCCAGCAAGCTCAGTCAACTGTTGCCATTCCATGCAGATACACACTTCTTTAGCTCTTTCTGTCTCACTCTCTGTCTCTCTCTCTGTCTCTCTGTCTCTCTGTCTCTCTGTCTCTCTCTCTCTCTCTCTCTCTCTGTCTCTCTCTGTCTCTCTCTCTGTCTCTATCTCGCTCTTTGTCTCTGTCTATCTCTCTGTCTCTAGTTTTATCTATTCTTCCATCTAAAAGATGCTCTACAGAGGATATTAAGGCAGAAAAATGCTGCAAATTATCTCTGTAATCTGTGCCCTAAATAAAGAATTAGAGATTCTCTTCTATAGACTTTGTCCTTGGAAGTAAGTCAGATCACATAGACTAAAGGCTTTATATACACTACAGAAGTTTTTACAATATAAGTCACTAGTCATAGCCCAGCATAGTGGTGCATGCCTCTTATCCCAGTACTGGAAAGGCAGAGGCAGGTAGATCTTGGCCGAACCAGGTGAGTTTGAGGCCAGCCTGGTCTACAGCGAGATCCAGGATGGCCAGGACTATACAGTGATACCCTATCTTAAAAAAAGAAAAGAAGTCACTAGTCACTCACAACTAATAATTGGCCCCCTTATTACATGGTCAGTCTGATAAAGATTGAGAGCTTTTAAAATTTGTTTGTAAATTTGAGTAAAATTTACATTTTTATATAAGTAATGTGAAACTATATATTTATTAATTTTCAATTTTTAATTTCAATACCCTCCCATTCTACTTTAACCCTTGAATCATTCGAGATGTAAGTGCTTAGCTACAGTGCCTGTGATTGTCACCAGCATCATTTCTGATGCACACCGAAGGGCATGATCTACCTAACAAGGTGCAAATAGATGAATCCAAATAAAATGTTTCCAATCACTTCTACTTTTATAATGAGCAGCTTAATATTTTAGTATTCATAACATACTAGATAGCATGATTTATAGTTCTAAAACAAAAGGCAAGCATGGAATTTAAGTAAAATCCTATCTGCTTTCATGTTGTAAAAAAATGTATATAAATCAAAAAGAGGCCATGTATTTGAAGGAGAGTGGGGATGAGTTTGTTGCAGGGCTTGGAAGGAGGAAACAGAAAAGAGAATTGTAATTAAATTACAATCTAAAAATTAAACAAATATATGATTAGTGGAAAAAATTAAGATACTTCAGCAAATACATTGTGAAACTGATTAAAAGTCTCTTCTAAAAAGTCCTATTTGTTGAAATTAGGTTTTCTGCTATCTGAATAGAATTATTGTTATAATTTTTTTAGTGTTTTTTTTTTTTTTCAGAGATTCTAGCTATCAGCTACCATCTATTTGGTACTTAGGTAAAAAAAGAAAATTACTTTTAAGTGAAGTTATGACAAATTATTCAATTACTTAGATTTTTATCAGAAAATCATAAGTCAATGACATTAAAAGATACTTTATAAAACCAGGAAATGTCTTCATAAAATTTACCAAATGATTGTGAATAAAATCTAATAATGTTCTAACATTAGAAAAAATTAACTCAATTTTATTTAAAAAAAAAAAATCAGGCTGAGATAATGCCTCATTGGGTGAAGCAACTGAGACTCAAGTATAAGGACATGAGCTTGGATTTCCAAAATCCAAGTACAGGTGGCTACGCCAGAGCACCTGTAATCCCATCATGCATCTCTCTCTCTCCCTTTCTCACTAACACACAAATACACACAAATGTACATACAAACAGAAGTATATACACTGAGAGTTTTTTAAATCTCATGTATTTTTTCCTTAGTTTTAATTAAAATATATAGATTTCTGCCTAATCATTTATCTTTTGTTTTAAAGAACTTTTAAAACATTCAAAACTCATACTCATTACAAAGATATTTTTGTGTAAACTTAATTTAGTGTGTGTGTGTGTGTGTGTGTGTGTGTGTGTGTATCAAAAGACAAAGTTATAAAGTTAAACAACTTTTTCCACCCTTATCTAGGTCCTGGGGATCAAATTCAGGTCAGATGGCTTCAGTAGCAAATGATTTCACCCTCTGACTCCTCTTGACCATCATGAGACAGACATCTTGAATCGGTACAACTGTCAAAGAGTTATTCACTGAAATTAAATATTAGACTAGATTATACTAGAGCTTTAACAATATTAAATCAGAATACAATATGGTGTTCTTTGAAAATGCTTGCTGGGTGAGTTGAAAAACAAAGATTTTTAGTATTAGTGTTAATGGGGTTTTGGGTTGATTGATTGGTTTGTTTTCAGTTTTGTTTTAAGACAGTGTATCTCTATGTCAGCCTGGCTTATCTGAAACTTACTATATAAATCAAGCTGGCACTGGACTCTTGAGTACTGGGATTAAAGAAGTATACCACCACACTTGGCCTTAATATTTTCTTAAAACCTAAAGAATGCTTTCCAAATATCCAATAATCAAAGGCCAAAAATGGTAATTTGACTCATGCCACAAAAACAAAATCATAGGGTAATTTGCATTTTTTCATTAAGATAACACTGTATATAAATGACTTAAATTTAATACCTCATAGAAATTGAGGAGGCTGAACAGTGGCTGTCATGGGTTGGCCAATGCTGCTTGGATTCTAATGCTAATATTGGTTCCTCAAGACTGCTTGCCCTAGAAACAAGAGACTGTGCACATAGACGCTAAGTGACCCTGCCTCCAACTTATTTCTGATTGGTAAATAAAGATTACAACAGACAATAGCTGGACAGAAGAGACATAGGTGGGGTTTAGGTTCCCTGGGCTTGGTGTCTGAGAAGCACCACAAAAGGGAGAAGAAGGTGGAGGAGGAGAAAGAAGCTGCCATGGGTTAGGTAAGCCATAAAAAAACATGGCCCCGAGGGCTGGCCAAATGGAATAAAGAACAGCCTAGATGAAACATAGTAGGTAATAATTAGGTGTTATTAATGGGAAAGTAGATTCTAATAGCATAAGAATCTAATAGCTTAATCTGCCTAGCTCTTGTGCTGCTTAAGGCTTGTTGTCAATACACAGGTTGTGTGTATCTTTTATCTGGGAAGTAAATGGTCAATGGAAGGGAGAAAAGTGGATCAGGATTAAACATTTATACAGTAAACGACCAGATTATTTGACTGAGAGTGGCCCTCATTGCCACTTACATTCGACTGTTTAGTTTCCAGTTGGTGGAACTGTTTAGGAAGAACTAGAAGACGTGGCCTTATTGAAGGTCAATGAGGGGTGGACATTGAGGTTTCAAAAGCCAATGCCATTTCCTCTTAGCTCTTTCTGCCTGGTGCTTGTGGATCAGATGTAAGTTCTCAGCTATTGCTCCAGTGCCATGCCTATCTGTCTGTACCTGTGTTCCCCACCAAGATGATCATGGACTCTAACCCCTGCCACTGTGAGCCCCAAACTAAACATTTTGTTTTGTAAGTTGCCTTACTCATGGTGTTTCGTCACAGCAATAGAGAAGTAAGTAACACAAATGGTTTTCAGCCAGGAAAGTAGCTGCCACGAGAAGCGAGAAGTGGTTGTTTCTGTTGCTCTGTTAACATACGAGGACAAACAAAGCAACATGGTAGCAGAAGAGCTTGATTTTTAGCTTAAATTTAATGTCTCATAGAAACTGGGGAGGTGGAATACATGGCCATGGCTCTCTCTCTCTCTCTCTCTCTCTCTCTCTCTCCCTGATCAACAATCACTCATTAAGACTTTCTTTCTACATAATTTTGAATTGTCCCAAAGTGACTAAACTAAGTATCATATGAAGCAAACACAAGACCATGAGTTTGGGTCTCTGGCATTGAAAGAAAGGAAGAAAGAAAGAAAGAAAGAAAGAAAGAAAGAAAGAAAGAAAGAAAGAAAGGAGAGAGAGAAGAAAGGAAAGAGAGAAAGAAGGGAGGGAGTGAAAGAAGGAAGGAAGGAAGGAAGGGAAGGGAAGGGAAGAGAAGGGAAAGAAGGGAAGAAAGGAAGAAGGAAAGAAAGAAAGCCAGGTAGTAGCTGTCTATAAGCCAGTAATAGGTAGAAGCAGACAGGAAAATTACTAGGGCTTGCTGCTCAGTTAGTCTAACTGAATTGATGAGCTTCAAATGTAGCGGGAGACACTGTCTCACATAAAGAACTGCAGAACAATAGAGGAAGATGTTTAGTATACAAAAACACACATATGCACATACACACATACACTACACACACAAAGAAAATGAAAACATTTGTGATCAAGCAACATAGTAGTTAGTAGATATGACATGATTAATTTTTCATAACAATTTTGTAATTTTATAATACGAATCAACATAGTAAAATTTAGAACTGTAGTCAATTCTATTACATAATTACATAAATTTCTGCCAGACTTAAAAAAAAAAAACTACTTCACTGATTTAATAACTCTGAAGGTGCTTTTCAATTTATACAATGTTTCAATGGCAAACTTGTGGCTAGAAGTTGACAAGAGTGGTAGAAAATACCTGTAATACTGGCAGAGGCAAATACTGAGTCAGGAGGATCATTGTGAGTTTGAGACCAGCTTGCACTACATAGTCTGACCCTGTCTTACAGAGTCACAGTGAAGGCCAATGAGATGGCTCAGCAGGAATAGGGGCTTGTTACTAAGTCTGAGGGCCTGAATTCAATCACTTAGAACCCACATGGTAAGAGGAGAAAACCAAGTACCGTAAGTTATCCTCTAACACCTATACACATATGGTAGCCTGTGAGTACATGTGAGCACACACACACACACTCAAATATACATACAACACACAAAATAAATAAAACATAAATACTAAAAAGTAAAAAAATAAAAATAAATGAAAGCAAGCACGTAAACCAACCAGTACCAAGATAGCACAATTTAATATTTCCTTAACTTGCACATAGTTTTGAAATTATGACAAATAAATTATTCTAAAAGATAAACTAAATTTGGCACCCGAATGCAAATGTCAGAAGAAAATGACTGGACACAGGAAACCTTGCATGTATGCCTACAGTATGACTCGAGCGTGGGAACAAGATTGCCAACTGGTCCTTTTATGAGATCTAAATATGGATCAAGGATTTCTGATGAAAATTTAGCACCCACTTTGTGACACACTATAAATATAAGCTGATTACCATGTTTTAAAAACTTTGTATGAAAACAGGGTGAGTAATAGCCATGGTGTCATACATTAACTACGAACTGAAATAATAGTTCTGATTCATTGAGCTGAAGAACATATATCTAAGTAAATTCCACAAGTCATTGGTCTATACTGATAAATATGAAAGATACTTCTGTATTAACAAATAAATAATAAAAAGTAGGCAAAATCCCACATAGAATTCTAAATTATCTATGGTTTTGCTCCCCATAACCCTGAAGTATAGCCCAACTATCCACCCTGTAAGCTTTGCTTCCAAAGAAAGTAGCATGGAAGGAGCTGAGATAGTGAGTGACCTCACCCTGAGTAAACCTGGCAGAGACCAGTTCACAGAGATCATCCATGTTAACATTATCACAGGTTGGGCAAGTCTAAGGCCTGATTCACTCTGAAGCGATTTACTCTGTGACACCGTGCATGTGGAGTACTTCAAAATACAATCATAGATAGGAGAAGCAGGCATCCTCACTCCAAGAGAATAAAATAAAAGGAACAAATCCACAGCTAGAGAGATATTTCAGCCAATCAAAGCACTTGTTGTTCTTGCAGAGGACCCAGGTTCAATTCCGAGCACCCATATGGAGGTTCACGACTGTCTGGAACTCCAGCCTCAGGAGACCAATGTCCTCTTCTGACCTCTGTGAAGAGCAGGCACACAAATGGTGCCCAAACGTATGTGCAGGCAAAATACTCATACACGTAAAATAAATAAGTCTTAAAGAAGAAAGAATAGGACAGAGAACAAGTCCTAAGTAGGTCTGAAATTCAACAGGCAAAGTTACTCTCCAGACCTAAAAGCAATTTTCATTGACTTAAAGTATAAACTTATGTGTAAAGTGGTGACCCAAAGACTTTGCTGGGCACAGTTTAGCACCACAGCTCTCACTATTTATCATAGTTGAGTGCCTTTAGCTCTCATGGGGTGTAAACATACATTTGCAAGCCTACTTGGGATCTTAGGGGTGGCCATATATCCATGGCTCCATTACGAATTGTCTTAGCATGAGGTCTCTGAAGAGACAATTCCTCACTGTGGATCTCCCCATGTTATGTGCCCAGGGTACCAGGCATCCCTGTAAGCCATAGCTCAATGGCTCATGCACTTTGCATCCCTCTAAGCTGCTGAGATTTACTACTATGCCCGCTGAAGGAATGGCTGACAATACTGTACCTGGCCCCACTGAACCACGTATGTGGGAACACGTGTTGGACTGTGAGGAACAAAGCTGGAGAAACCTGGGCCTTCTCTTTTGAAATCATCTTGCCCTGAAATGCTTTAAACTCTCATTCTTTGAGCATAAGCAATGATCTTCCAAATGTCTTCCAGGCCATTCTTCCATGTTGTGCTGATAAAACATGACACCGCAAATCCTACTAATTTCTCTATCAAGCACCATCCAGTCCACATCCCTTGTGTTATCTCTTAAACATGTTTTTTTTTTTTTTTTTGCCCTGTTCATGTGGACGGGCTAAACATTTCCAACTCTTTAAATTCTGCTTGTGTTTTGGTTAGAAGTTTCGCCTGAGATTGCTTTCTTTGCATGCCTTACTAGGAACACCCACTGGGAACTGAACTGCCCCTCAGCTCTTACCACTGAAGTGTCTTCATCCAAAGAGCTTACTTCACCAGGAACTTTCACCCAAGCACAAGGCCTTTAGAACAATCCCTCCACGTGCTTTCCCACTTCATAACAAGAGTTAGTTTCTTCCGATTTCCAGTGGGTTCTCCATTTCTGAGACAATGTTGGGATGCTCTTCACTCTCCACGTTGCCGCCAGTCTTCCAATTGTTGAAGCTTCCCCCGTCTGTGGCCCTCTATTTTTGAGTTCTAGCCTAAATGACCTTATACAGTCTGCTCACGGCACCATAGCTTTCTTATAGTCTGAGCCTCATACTCTGTTCCTTACTTGGTTACAAAGTCACTTCCTTATTTTCAGATATCTGTTGTAGCAGCATTCCACCTTGGCTACCCGATTTCAGCCTTAGGAGAACTCTGGCTGCAATAATAGAAGGCTAGAACCTTCCAAACAACACAGGTTTGTTTCTCATAGTCCTAAAGGTCTAGAAGACCCAAGGCAAGGTGCCATGGTGTGTACTATCTGGTAAACGCCTATTTTTAGGTCCACAGGGCTACTGAGTTTTTAGGGTCCAAGCTTGGGTCCTGGTAGCCCTAACCCCCTATCCAACATTGTTTGTAATAATGAAAATCAGAGGATAGATATTTACTCAGTATTACCACATTAGGAAGAACAACAAGTAAAATGGCCCATTGTGGCTGGAGAGATGGCTCAGAGGTCAAGAACACTGGCTACTCTTCCAGAGGTACTTGAGTTCAAGTCCCAGTAACCACATGGTGGTTCAGAACCATCTATAATGGTGCCCTCTTCTGGTACGCAGGCATACGTGTAGGCAGAACACTGTGTATAGTTAAATAAATAAATCTTTAAAAAGAAAAAAGGCCCACTGACCATCAATTCTGTGCCCTGGGTACTGACATGAGACTCAGGTTTACACAGAAGGCAAGAAGGCAAGAGGTATGTGTAACCAAACAGATCTGGTTCTGATGTAGTCTCTCCTGTCAATGCCATATTATTGTCTTAATCCTTGCAAGTTTTCAGAACTATGTGAAATCTCTTTCTGGGAAAAAGGTTGCTTCTCTGATAGGTATCTGGGCTTCCCCTAACCCAGCATGAGATCCTGGAGAAATCGCAGCTCTCTGGAGTCTAATGTTTCAACAGTCTGAGAGCCAAAGCAGGGGCACAAAAGTCTCTCTTTAAAATATTGCTACTCCTACCAGAGTGGCTCTGTTCTCGATATGTGGCTGCATGGTAAAGGAACTACCTTGCTTGCTTTGGCAGTAATCATGAAGGCAAATCTTTGCAGTCTGGTCACCTCTCATGAGGCCCCTATCTGCTACTACCATGCCTTTAGGAATTTGCATCTGGGGAGAAGGTATGCAAGCATTCAGACCACCACAGTAACCTTCTACCTAATTCCTGACCACTATCCACACACTGTCCAAGTCATCAAAAGAAGGAAGCTGCCGTAGCCTGAAGAGCTGAGAAGGCATGATGGACACCTGGGAAGAGAAGAAGAAGCGTTCAGCAAGAACAAAGAAAATGTGAACAAAACATGGAGGCTTGTTTATAATACTGGTATTGGCTTATTTGTTGTGACAAATATACCTTATTTTATGTGCCTACTACGTTTGATTACATTATGGGACCATTTGTCTTAGATAATGTCCTGCTGTGGTGCTGTCTGCTGAGACCTGTCATCTGGAAACTGTCTGTCTGTCTGTTTGCCTTTACCATTCAACACATATGGCAAGTGCTTTCCTGCCTGATGTCCTCAGATATAGGATGAGGAAGAAGGGGTACCCAGGGCGACTTCCTGACCCATGGCGAACAAGCATTTACTGCCTGGCATCAAATTTTTATTCTTGTGCTTGAAAAGGGCAGCAAGTGACTCCCACACAGTGTGATCTGAAAACATGGGGTGAAGGACCGGCTTGCAGTCTGACAGGACCTGTGGCCCAGATCTCCAAGGATAGAGACCGCTGCTTCCCGCATGCTTTTCTCCAGCAGAAAAGCTTAAGAAGCAACACACACTCATTTTCCCCCCACGTGTTGGGTTCGGTTCCATCCTATGGTCACTGTTTCCTGTTTCCTGACTACCGTGTGTTCCTCATGTATGCCCTAATGACTTTCTCAATGATGCCAGCCCTCGAGAATATATGCATTTTTAAACTTTCTATTATCATGTGTGTAAACTTATTTTATTTTGCCCAATGCTAAAGGAGCACAATTTATAATGCTATAAGGAATATATTCTATAAGGAATAGAAAGGCTCAGTCATCCGCATTACACAATCTCCTCACATAACACTTCTTAGTTCTAATTTACCTAATAGTACCAAGAAATACATAGTGTAGTATGGCTTCCTCCCAGGAGGATGACGGGCAATGAATTTCCTGCAGAATACATCTATAGCAACAATATCTCTGAAGCGCTTGGTCAACTGCCATCCACGCAGTCTTTAATCTACCTGCTGTTTCTCTGAGTGCTGTTGCATCAGGCATGATGGCACATTCTTCTGCATGGATGTGTTTTTCTATCTTCTTCCTGGGTATTTATCACATTTTTGTAAGTGAGGTGAAAATCACTGGAAGACCCAGCTGTGGCTCCTCTCTGTTTTGTAGGGTTTTTGTTGTTGTTGTTGTTGTTTGTTTGTTTGTTTGTTTGCTTGTTTGCAACAACCCTTATCACTCCTCAAACCCTTATCACTCCTGACATTCACACCTTGTGTGCTTGCCTACCTAAGTGATGGACAGTGATAAGCTTGCTCTGTGCTGCAGAAGTCTGTCTCATTTTTTTTTCCTGAGATAGGATGAGCCAACTGGTCCCTTCATTTTCTCCAATTTCAGTAATCACAATTGAAGCCAGACTTTTATCTTGCTTGGTAAAGTAATTGTTCTCCTTGGCTTGATGAGTGTTTCCTACCTAGCATGCAAGCTCATCCATCAGTCTTGGGAAAGAGAGGTGCATGCCTCCCTTTCAACATTACCCTATCTTACCTTGACACAAAACAGTGCCAAGCCTGGACCAAGGTTAAGGTGATAGATGATGAGCGAACTTGATCTAGCTGCTCGGGTTTACTCTGACGCTAACCAGACCCCAGGCGCTGAAAGATGCTTAGCTTAATTGCTTTCCCAGGAAGGAGCAAGATGGGGAAACTGAGCACTGTAATCAGTGCCAGGTCTTTTTGTTAGAAGTGCAAAAGACATCAGCTGCAGTGCTGGGGAGGGGGTGTTTCTTGATTTCCTTCCTGGTACTTAGTTATTATTCTGAGGAATGCACTTAATTATAGAGGACTGGGTTATTTGCTTTCTAGTAGCTAGCTCTCTCTCGGTGATTCCTACCAGAGCCTTCCTTTCCCTGCAAAAACAAAGGCGTGTTTACAACTGGACAGCATCTTTTGGCTCCCATTTCAGAGCTTTCTGCACACCAAAGGAAAGCAAGGTAGTGTGATGCAAATGGGGCCACCTCTGCCAACTGGAGACCTCTTTCCAACTGCATGCAAACTAGAACTCTCCAAAGCCCTGTGAACTGTAAATAACTAGGTTGTGAAAGGGGTCAGCTTAGTTTAATTTAGAGTTTCTCTCGGAGCTTTTCTATAGG
>NW_022196895.1:43574645-43582115 GCF_008632895.1 Mastomys coucha | reverse complement strand
CTTTAGACTCCTGCCTGTCTGGTGGAGGTCTGCTCTTAAAAGCTAATCAGTTCTCCCACAGTTGCCGCTGGCCCTCAGTGGCAAGTCGGGCCTCCTCCTGTCTTCAGGGGCTGTGAGCCCCTGAATTGAGTTGCCAGAGCATAGGGCTGACTGGGAAAATTGGCCAAGGATGCATTTTGCAGGAAAAGCAGCGCTGAGAACGGAGTCTGGGAATGGGCGCCAACCCTGTCAGCTTCCCGATGCAGCCTATTCCCATATCGCCCAGTTAACAGTCACCCGGCTAACAGTCACCCACTGACTTCCTGTTCTTGGAAGCTTTAACTTCAGTTTCAAAACAGCCAAAAAGCGATTAAATAAATAAAACAATAGAAATTAAAATTGGGCCTCTTTATACCTGTGTTAGCCTATGGCTATTTGTCCCCTCAGGGAAAACTACAGTCCCAAAGGATCAAATGCAGTAGTCTAAATAAAGGGATGCTGAGACCCAGAGAGAGTCGCGGGATCCTTATGTCCTGCTAAATTCTCCGTCACTACCAGTGGTCTCTGTCAAACCACAGAAGAAATGAAAGTTCCTAAGTCTCACTTTCACCAAGTTCAGAAAACAAGTGGCTTGAAAAGTGGCCAAAGATTAGAGGTAGCTCATCGGAGGAGGTCTTACTGAGAAGCGTGAGGCATGGCATACTAAGTGAGATGTTAACTTGCCTTGCTCTGAAGTTCTTTAAGATAGAGCAGATTTTTAATTTCCCCCCCAAAGTTATAAGAACATGATTTCTCCCAAAGTGGCAAATTTCACAAGATTTATTGGTAGAGACAGCTGCCTACTCTGGGACAGAACATGAGAAATAGCCCAACGTATGCCATAAAGCAAGTTAATGCTCTGTGATGATCACAGACTCGAACTGCTCCCCTCTGAAAGAATGCTCAGCTCCTTGGTGCAGATGGTTTCATTCTGTGAGCCCCTTGATCAATTTATACTGCAAAGAGATGCAGACAGGTTTCCAAGGATCGCTGCTGATTCGAGAGATGAGGGCAATAGGTGTTTGATAGTTCTGAGGCAGCAGCCTCTCCTCGCTGATGAGAAGGTCTCTGCCGTGTGGCTTCAATCATGGGCAGCTGAGCCTGAGTGGCAGGCCATCAGAGACCTCCAGAGCCTGTCTTTCTCAAACATCTGCTCTTTCCAACATCAATACACCGTAGCAACAACACTAGGTGGTTATACAAGCTTTATCCTAGAATCAGTCTATACTTAGGGAAATGCCTTACCTGGAAAGGACACGCTCTGTTGTTTAATATCTATCCACCTGTCATTAGCGGTCGATACTTTGCAGACACTCGCAATACCTACCTAACATACTTAATGTAAGACTGTCTGGCAGGGGCAGTGTGTTGGTACACACCTGCAATCCCAGGAGTCAGGAGACTGAAACAGAAAGATGTAGGATGGAAAGCAGAAAATGCAGTTTTTCAAAGACTCTGCTAGGAAGACTGGTGTGGTGGGGATGCAAGAAGGAGGAGGAAGAGAAGAGAGAAGGGAGCCCAGGTCCTTGAGCATAGTAGAGCCTTTCATTCCTCAGGTGAGCAATAGCTCAAAGAGCTAGGGTGCCTCATAACTAATGGCCACCAAAGCCTCCAGTGGTTTCTAGGTTCTTTTATCTTATAAACTCAAGGAATGAATGTAATGGTTAACTGGCCCCTCCCTTTAAGGGGGAGCCAAAGATGAAGGAAGCAGGCAGAGCAGCTGTATAGCCCTGATGTGGTTCTCAAGGAGGAGCTGTCACAGAGAGTCCCCCCTCTGGGGGTTAATAAGCTTTTGCTGTGTTGAGGTATGGTGTGAGCAGCTGGTCAGTCCAGTTGTCCCATCTATGGAGTATTGATTCCCCTAGTGTCTGGTCTGGAGTTTGGGGCACATGTTCCACAGATCCAATCACACATAATTTACAGGCAGCTGGGCTCATTAAAGTTGCTGTGTAAGCTGGATGAGGTGGCACATGCCTCTCATCCCAGCACTCGGGAGGCAGAGGCGGGTTGATTCCTGTGACTGTCAGGATTTCCTGGTCTCCAATAGTAAGTTCTGGGGAAAAGCAGCCAGGACTACAAAATGAGGAATTTCTCAAGAGGAAAAAAAAAGTTGCTTTGTATAAGGAGAAGAAAAATAAACATCAGAAGCTCAAACCAGTGCTCCTAAACATTTTTCTTATTTCTAGCCTCTGGTCAGGACAACGTTGCTAATAGAACCAAAGACCTCTCCAGCCTCTGGCTAAGATATGTCAAGTGGCAGAAGAACTCTTTATTTCCAGGTTGCCACATTAAGCTGCACGGTTGATTTTTTTTTCTCTTGTTCTTATTAGAGAGAAAAGGGAGAAAAGAAAGAAGGAAAGAGGGCCCAAAGGAAGAAGGAAGAGAGGGAATACAGGAGGAGGGAGAGAAGGGAAGAAAGAAGGACAGAAAGGAGGAAGATGGAGAAGAGTGGGAGCGAATCCATGGCACAGACATGAAGTCGGGATATAGAGTCTGGCTTCCCAAATCTACCCAGCGCACAACCAAAGCCACACAGCCATCCCCAGATGTGTCTGTTCTGCAGGATGCTTTCTTCGACTTAGCACTGGGAGATGAAAACTAGGTGTGGACGGGACAAGAAGAGAATTCTGTACTGGTAACAAAAAATAGCTGCAGCAGTTTAGGGAGCCTCTAGATTGGGGGTGGGGTGAGGGGGTGTCTCCAGTTTTTCTCTGAGGATCCCAGCAATCTGTCATCAGTATGACTGATGAAGAAAGGAAGCTCAGAAAAGCAGCTGTTGTGTTGCTAGGCTGTGCACAGCCCCGCACATATGGCGCCTGTCCCCACCCACACAAGAATGAGTACACTCACAAGAATGCCCACATATGTATGTGCATATTTACAGTAATGTGTTCGGGAAGGGAAGCTATGTGTGTCATCCATTTGGTTTATTTTATTTTATTTTATTTTTGCAAGTTAACAAAAGAATATATGCACAGTTTTAAAAATAGTTAAGTTTTAAAGCACTTCTATAAATAGCTAATCTTGGTAAGTTTTCTTTTTCCATACATCTATACACGTATGTACTGCTCCTGGTAAATTTGGTTGCTTTTAGTTGTTTTCATAGCCACAGTGTTTGATCTCACCAAATGGCAAATGTGGGAAATGCGAACATTTGAGCATTGCTTGTTTTGGTCTCACTGTATTGGCACACCACACCACCCACATGAGAGGTTAAGCCAAGTCCTAGAAACAGAGATTCCCTGGCCTGGCTCCACTTTCCTTACACATACGCGGGTACTGTCAGGCACAATGTGAACTTGTAGACTCTGGTTGCTTACTTTGTAATTAGCTACATGCCTGAATTAAGTCTTAGGGATGTAAATATTTGGGAGGCAGTTCCTCCATGCCTGCATTTTGTTCATGAGACTTAGCTCACAAGCCTAAACTCACAGCTTGAAATAACCCAAGCTCCTTCCATTTGCAAGTGAACATTCAAGTCTCAATTTTTTTTCAATTTAAATAGTTCCATATCCTATGATACTTTCCTCTCCCTTGTCCTTCCTCATTCTCACTTGTGTGTGTGTGTGTGTGTGTGTGTGTGTGTGTGTGTGTGTGTGTGCTTTGCCAGCGTATCCTTCTGTTCTCTTAATCCAAACTCTGCTCCCTCCCAGCATGCTTCTCTCTGCTTTTCGATTCTCTTCCCTTTGTTCGATTTGACTTTGAAGAAGTCATCACTGCCCTATGCTAGCCCGCTTCCTTGTGCATCTCAGTCACTCTTCAAGTAAATAGTCAATAAATGGAAGAGGAAACTAAATCCAGATATTAAGAAACAAAAGGGACACTGGAGTGGCAGAGGCAAGTGGATGTCTATGAGTTCATGGCCAGCCTGGTGTACAGAGAGAGTTAGCAGAGAGAAGGAAGTGTTTGAATCGAAGCAGGAGTGAAACTGGGGAGGAACATTGAAAATGTTCAATGAAAAGATCAGATCAAGAGAGATCACTTCAGAGGGGAAATGGACAAATTCTTGGTTTGGGCAACAAGTAACTTAGGTAACTCTAAAAAGCCATCGTTTATTAAAGCATCGAGAAGCGGAGGATAAAACTCAACAGGTTAAAAACTAGAGATGAATTAAATTTCCCAAAACATGGAGAAAAAAAAAAGTGGAGCTGGGGGAGGGGGTAGAAAATGAGAAGGTCTGAAGGCCATCAATGGCAAAATCCATAATGGGAAAAGACTGAGGAAATATTTGGTTAGCTTCAGGGATGCAGCAGGCATGCACGCTTTCACAGGGTGCAGCCCCTGGGCGCCTAGCCCTCTGCAGAGTAGCCATCAATCATGGAGAGAGCACGGAGTGAGCCGCAGATGACCTTTCCTGCCTTTTCATGAATAATGTTAGTAATGGTGTCTTTCATCATCACGGAACTTCTCGGGACCTAAAATAAGCCCTGAACCTCTCTACCCTTAGTCTATTGAAGTACAAGTCCCAGAGCTTTGTGCACAGGGAATGCTGAGCACCCATTGGCTAGTCAGTTTTACTGCGCAGCCAGCTGTGACATGAACACAAAAATACAGCTTTGCTTTTTAAGTTTTTACTTATTTAATTTTTGAGACAGGGTCTCAAAACCCATGTTTGACTGCTTGGCCCACAGGGAATAGATGTGGCCTTGTTGGAGGAAGTGTGTCACTGTGGGGGTGGGCTTTGGGGTCCTATGCTCAAGATCCACCCAGTGTAGAACAGAAAGTCTCCTTGTGGCTGCCAGTGGATCAAGATGTAGAACTCTCAGCTCCTTCTCCAGCACCATGTCAACCTGGATGCTACCATGCTTCCTGCCATGATGATAATGGACTGAATCTCTGAAACTGTAAGCCAGCCCCAATTACAAGCTGTCTCTTATAAGAGTTATCTTGGTCATAGTATCTCTTCACAGCAATGGACTAACTAAGACAGGCTCTCACTCTATAGCCCTAGCTGTGCTACTCTCTATGTAGAGTAAGCTGGCTTTGAACTCGCAGCAATCCTCCTGCCTCTGGCTCCAGACTGCTGGGATTACAGGACGGTACCACCATTCCCACGCAAAATTATAGTTTCTTCTTTTTTTTTTTTTTTTAAAAAAAGAATTATCTATTTTCTATAGAGGAGTACATTGTAGCTGTCTTCAGACACACCAGGAGAGGGCATCAGATCCCATTACAGGTGGTTGTGAGCACTATGTGACTGCTGGGAATTGAACTCAGGAACTCTGGAAGAACAGTCGGTGGTCTTAACCACTGAGCCATCTCTTTAGCCCCCAAAATACAGCTTCTTAACAGGATATATAGAAATAGAGATTAACTAAATCTCTATTTAATTATTTACTGTATATTATATTATATTCTTTTATGTTATATTATATTATACTATTATAAATCTGTATTTAATTAATTATTAAATATTAAGGAGAAATAGCTAACAAGGGGAACTTTCCCCTTATGCTGTATCAAAGTATGCCCAGTAGAAGACAGAAACCTTAGTCACTAAAGACTCTTGAACTTGATAATAAAGAAATGAGTGGAAAGCTGATAAAAGGGTATACTTTACATTGTAAAGTTATGGGCAATATGGTGTTACATAAACTAAATATTAATACGGTGATACAATATAAAATTAAGTTCAAGCGTCCTAGAATTGGCTCAGGCTATATTCAGTATGTTTTTCTTACTATCTTTCTACTGAATTTACTTTTAAGAAAAAAAAAAAAAGAGGGCTTGGAGAGGCAGCCCAGTAGTTAACAGCTCTGGCTGCTCTTCTAGAGGACCAGGTTGGATTCCCAGCACTGCTCTTCTGGTCTCCTTGGCTTTGCAAATGGTACCCATATATGCATGTAGACAAAACACCCATCTATATAAAAATAACTTAAGAAAACCAAAATGGCTTGCAATGGTTTTAGCTATGGTTAAGACACTGTTTAAACCAAGTTGAAAAAGCAAAAATCAGTAGCTTAGAATCTTCAAATACTTATTAATCATTATGGTTATCCCTTTATACAGAGATGATGTCTCCTTCCTTCATTCCTTCTTTCCTTCCTTCCTCCTTCCTTCCTTCCTTCCTCCCAAGGTGCTTGTCTTAGTTTATCAACTCAAAGATATTTATCCTGCCTGAGAAGATTCCATTCATGAAGCATAATTTTATATAAAGTAACTTTATTTTCTTCTTTTCTGATTAGGGAATATTTGATTACAATCTCTGGTACAATGTGAATAGAACTAGTGAAGGTGGACCTCCTTGTCCGTCATCTCAGGGGTAACTCATTCACCTGTAAGAATGATGTCAGCAACTCCTTCCATGGGTATTTTGTTCCCCCTTTTAAGAAGGAACAAGGTATCCACACTTTGATCTTCCTTCTTCTTGAGTTGCTTGTGGTTTATGGATTGTATCTTGGGTATTCTGATCTTCTGGACTAATATCCACTTATCAGAGAGTTCATACCATGTGTGTTCTTTTGTGATTGGGTTACCTCCCTCACTCAGGATGATATTCTCCAGATCCATCCATTTCCCCAAGAATTTCATAAATTCATTGTTTTTAACAGCTGAGTAGTACTCCATTGTGTAGATGTACCACAATTTCTGTATCCATTCCTCTGTTGAGGGACATCTGGGTTGTTTCCAATTTCTGGCTGCTATGAACATAGTGGAGCATATGTCCTTATTACACGTTGGAGCATCTTCTGGGTATATGCCCAGGAGTGGTATAGCTGGGTCCTCCGGTAGTACTATGTCCAATTTCCAGAGGAACCGCCAAACTGATTTCCAGAGTGGTTGTACCAGTTTGCAATCCCACCAGCAATGAAGGAGTGTTCCTCTTTCTCCACAACCTCGTCAGCATCTGCTGTCACCTGAGTTTTTGATCTTAACCATTTTGACTGGTGTGAGGTGGAATCTCAAGGTTGTTTTGATTTGCATTTCCCTGATGACTAAAAATGTTGAACACTTTTTTAGGTGCTTCTCAAGCATTAGGTATTCCTCAGTTGAGAATTCTTTGTTTAGCTCTGTACCCCATTTTTTAATAGGGTTATTTGGTTCTCTGGAGTCTAACTTCTTGAGTTCTTTGTATATATCGGATATTAACCCTCTATCAGATATAGGATTGGTAAAGATCTTTTCCCAATCTGCTGGTTGCTGTTTTGTCCTATTGACAGTGTCCTTTGCCTTACAGAAGCTTTGCAATTTTATGAGGACTCATTTGTCAATTCTTGATCTTAGCGCCTAAGCTATTGGTGTTCTGTTCAGGAAATCAGAGACAAACTATGGAGCAATGACTGAAGGAAGGACAATCCAGAGACTGTGCCACCTGGGAATCCTTCCCATATATAATCATCAAATCCAAACACTATTGTGGATGCCAACAAGTGTTGGCTGACATGAGCCTGATATAGCTGTCTCCTGAGAGGCTCTGACAGTACCCTACTAATACAGAAGTAGAAGCTCACA
>NW_022196895.1:43560826-43574435 GCF_008632895.1 Mastomys coucha | reverse complement strand
TTTTTCTGGAGGGGAAACCAGGAACGGAGATATCATATGATATGTAAATAAAGAAAATATCTAATAAAAAAAAAGAATGATGTCAGAGGATGAGGAGATGGATCCATGAGTAAGAGTGCTTGCTGTGCAAGCATGAGAACCTATGGTGGAAAAGTAGGCAGTGGCCAAGAGTGCCTGCAATGTCAATGTCGGAGGATACAGACAGAATCCAAGATTCCATTGGCTAACTAGTATAGCCTAGCCGGAGAGTGTCAAGTGAAGTGAAATCCTGCCTCAAGGGGAAAAAGCAATTGAAGAAATCACCTACCAACTTCCTCAAGCCTTCCCATTTAAACCCATGGGCATACACATCCTTCCCAAACTACCCCACACACACACACTGATATATACTGGACACACAGAACACATACAAAATCCATTTTAAAAAGAAAAATGTCAGCTGCAGGTATTTCAAAGGTGGCCTCTGTCAGAGGAATTTATCATGCTTTGTGAGTTTATTGAGGATATTTTTCATGACTAGTTGGTGATTCGAAGAATTTCATTTTTGTATTTAAGAAAATCATAACTTTTCATTTTTAGCTCGGTTATGTGATATCGCACTGGTGTTTGGATGTTTTAAATTAATCTTTCAATCCTAGCTCAAACCCTGCTTTTTCTAATATATTATTGGTTTTATCTACTCATTAAGTGTTTTAAATTTTACTTAGGAGATTGGACCCTAGGACTCTGTGCATCCTGAACAGAAGGTGTCCCACTAAACCACACCCATGTACCAATATCTACATTTAATAAGGGATATATTTGATTTTAATATATGCATCTCATAGAATGAATTGGGAGCTTGCTGTGTCAGAAATCAGAGAAAAGGATATTTGAGAATGGAGTTTCATATGGGAACAACTACCCAAAATAGAGACAAGAATCAAAGGGGGGCAGTACCTGGGTGGCTCACTAAGGATAGAGAAGCAACCATGGTATCACATTGAGAGAAGTCCATGGGAGTTTGCCATCAGGCTGACAGGTAAAGTTGTTCTTGGGACTGTAGCTCACAAGAATTAAAGG
Source organism: Mastomys coucha (assembly GCF_008632895.1). Lineage (NCBI taxonomy): Eukaryota > Metazoa > Chordata > Mammalia > Rodentia > Muridae > Mastomys > Mastomys coucha. The sequence continues at coordinate 43,573,373 of NW_022196895.1, read as the reverse complement.
ACTGGTGGTATGAGAGGCTGCCAGCTACTGTGCACCAAATGGGAGAGAGAAGTTGACTTCAACGGCTGCAACTGCAACAGCAACTTGGTAGAAGGCAGGCATCAGAGAAGCTGTGTGCACCGCATGAGTCGGGCAGGCATCTGAAGTTCTTTCATATCCCATTCCTGTTCTTGAAACGTCTCCTTTCCCTCTGCTTTGCTTTCAGGAAATGTTTGTCCATCCTTTGCCTTGGGAGGCCCCAGGCTTTTTTGCCCAAGATGGAGTTTCATAAGACACCAAGATGGATGACAAGTGTGGGACTCAGACCCTCTGGGGAAATAGTAACGGAACGATCTCCACTTCTCAGAACTCTGATGACCCCTTGTCTCAGCAGAACAGCTTGACCACAGCCTCCTGCTAGCCTATTAGCCAAGGACCCACCATCGCCATCTCCCCTCACCTTGTGGAACTCTGCTTACTGCAGTCTCTTTTGCCTCGGGCAGTTCCTGTTTCCTTAATGTTCTCCCACCACACTCCCACCCAACTAAAAGCACACTCTAAAACCCCAGACTCATTTTTGGCAGTGCTGCCATTCCCTTCTCTTGGGGACAGCCCAGCAGTTTAACTCCTAAATAACACTTTGTCCTTTGGCTTCAGCGTTGCTCTGGCTCTGTGGTTCAGCCTCACAGTTTGGTTTCACCAACCCCTTCTCCAGGACTGCAGCTCTCTTCATTCTCTTTCAGTGAATTGTTGATGTCCCACCGTTCTATCTTCTCCTTCTTAGAGTCCAGGTCGGATCTTAGATACCTTGCTGCCTTGTATTGACTTGGCTTTTGGACAGGGATTATAGTTGCAATTACGCCATTAACAGCCATGTGTATTAAGTTTATCATCTATGTCCCATCTCCGTGGTTTGACTGATGACTTTTTCTCTTCACTGCAGGCTGTATTTTTCCATCTTCTTTGACATTTTACTGAACATTGTACATTTTTAATTTCACTCTTTTGGGTGTTATGAAACATCCATATTCCCATAGCTGTTCCTGCATTTCTCTGTGTAATGCTCTCAAGAAGCGTGGGGAAAGTCTTTTAAGTTTCCCTTTTAAGCCTTCTTGGCTAAGACCTGGAGATCAGTGTTTGGGACATTTTTTGACCCTGCTGTATAACCCTGCTACTCATAGAGCAGCCTCAACCTTGAAGCACCGTGGACTGTGAGACTTCTCACCCTGGCCGGGACCTGAGTGCTCTATGAGCATCCCTAGGGATGCTCCAGCTCTCTCAGGTGATTCTCTCCTTATGGCCTGCTAGTCAGTTCTCAACTGAAGCCCGAGTTAGACCTTCAGTAGATCCCTGGAGCTGCACTTCCGTGTGAGGCTCTCTTCCTGGGCACTCAGCCCTTAAGAACACCTGCGTTGACTTCCCTGAACTCCTGACTGTGCCCCCTCCAATCATGGGTATGTTCTATTCTCTGGCCCCTCCCTTCCTATGTTGGGTCCTATAAGCTCTTTCCGGGCAATGACTGAGGACCAGAGTAATAGCTTCTTTCACTTGTTTCCTATCTCTAATGGTCGCCATCATTCATTCCATGTTATCCAATGGCTTGTGACTATTGTCTGACTTAACTTATTTTGTCTACTTTTCTAGTTGCCTGATAAAGGACTGCAATTTCCAGTCTCTGTGATTCTGACTTAATGGGGGTCACATGTCTCAAGGTGCCCCATCTTCAAATGTAAATAGGTATGTATTCCAACACCCCAAAACTGCAACAGCCAGCACTAAGTTTAAATGAAACCATCAGTAGGAGCAAGATGCTACTGAAATGAACTGCAGAACTCACTGCTCACTGGAGTGGGGAAGTAGAGATTCAGAAGAAATTTTCCTGTAGGATAAAAGGAGATCTTGAAGTAGAAGGTAAGCTCACGGCTACTCCAGAAACTCCTTGGGTGAATAGCTTCACAGTCCATTCTGTTTAACATAGATGAAAACCAACCTTGTATTGTTGCAAGACTGGTCTCCTACTTCCTGCCCAAGGACTTCTGGGGCACCCCAGGAGCAGGCTCAGTTTTCACGTGCATATAACTACATACAAGAGTCCATAAAAATGTGTTTCCCTCCTTATCCCCTTGGAGAGATGGGTCTAAGGCAGTGTTGCCTTTGCTAAGTTATTACCTGGGTATAGCAACACGTTAGAGGAAAGATTCATTTTGGCTTTCAGTTTCAGAGGGTTCTGTCACAATTGCTTGGTCCTGGGCACTTGAGGATGAATGGATCTGATGACTTTGAGCTCTCTTATGAATCAGACTCTCTCATGCTTGCCTCTAGCAGAGCATCTAAGTGCATAGAGGCTTCAGTCTGCTTTCTGTTTGTAGTTTCATGGTACTTTGCTGTGGCCTGCAGCACAGCATCCTGGCTTTCCTTATAGCTTCTCTGATGCAGTAAAGTCAAAACGTAGTGCCTATTTACTTGGAATGTGTGTTAACAACTCAGAAGAAGAGCAAGGGAATTCACGCCTCAGGCAGTAGAGAAGATGATATCCTCGGATAATTCATGGCACACCCCCTTCAGTGGCTGGTGGCGACGGTTAAGATGTCTCTCTTTCATTGCCCTGTTCCCCTATTCTTTTCTTAAGCTCCCAATAGCATTTTCTAAGTAAGTTATCCACATGAAGTTTTTATCTGAGAGCCTGCTTTGGAGAGAGAGCCTAGGTTTTGAATGTTTCACAGTTTATCTGAGAATAGGTGATCGAAGGAGTTAGACTTGTCAAAGCCTCAGGAACAATGTGGGAATGTATTCACTTGTTTAGCTAGTCAACAAATATTTATTGAGAGGCAACTGTATCGCTGAAAGCAGTAAACAGATGGCTCTTGTCAAACTTACATTCTGGGAAGAAGTGACAGCCCTGGAACACATACACACATCTATCAAGTACTGGTAAGCGCTAAGAAAATGAAGCAGAAAAAGAAGAGAGAGCAGGCAATGAGTGGTTTTCAAAGGGATGAAGAATGGGGGTACGTTTGAGTGGAAAAGAAGTGGGAGCATTCTTCATGGGTAAATACAGATGGAAAGCATCCCGAGGAAGGGGGCATCCCGAGGACGGGGCCATACCGAGGAAGGGGGCATCCCAAGGAAGGGGGCATCCCGAGGAAGGGGGCTGGCCTGTAGAAAGACTCTGAGGTAAAGACACACATGGTTTGTTCAGGAGACAGGAAGAGAGCCAGCAGGGCAGACTGGAAAAAAATGGAAAAGGACAATGGAAGGAGACGAGGCAGTTTGGCAGAAAGATGATGCCAAACTGTACTGTATAGGACTACACAGGCTGTGTTGAGGGAAGGCTCTGAATATGGGCACGGGATTTAGAGGGATCATTCTGCCTGACACAGGGCAGGGGGCAAGAAGGAAAAACCACTGTGGAGGAATGGTGCTAATGTGGGAAAGAGAATGAGGACAGAGATGCTGATCTGTAGGACAGGTCTTAAGAGATGGGCGAATCCTAGTTAACATTTCAAAGATGGAGCCTCCAGAATGGGCAAATCATACTCAGGTATGCAAAGGAGTGTGTGTCACAGAGGTCCTTTGATCTGACCCAGGCTTTTAGATATTTTCTTGCACCTACGTGATAAAATTCAGGACTGGAGACTTTTCTGGGTATCTTTTATTTCTGGCAGTTGAATAGTCTGCTCTTAAGAGGCAGGAAGGACAGACAGCCTTCCTCTCTTGACTGTGTATGTGGTCCTCAAGCCTTTTGCTGCCCACTCCCTTGACTCTACCTAGGCCATGAGACCATGCACCCCATTCCTAGACTGACTCTTCTTCGTTCCTTTCTGATTGACTTCCTCTTCCTTCCCCATCCCCATGTCAGACTCAAGATTCTTGATTTAATCTGTAACAGAAGCTAGCTTGGCTCTTTATTTATTCTCCCAAATCTATTTTTCATGGCATAAACTTTACATGCTGAGTATTTCAAAGTTTCCCAAACACGTTCCTGTGATTCAAAATCATTATCATCTCTTCCCTTGGTGAGTGCCAAGACTAAGTTGGGGGAAGTGGCTCCAGAGAGAAGACAACTGCCAATCAAATGTTCTTGGACTTACAAGGAAAAACTCAGTATCTCCAAACACTATTTTATCAAGAGCACTCATGTTTATATTCTTCCATGAGATTAAACACAGTCTTATTAAAAGTACAGATGAAAAGGGCTCAGCCACTAAGAGTGACACATGTCCCATTTTCAGGATCTACATGGCAGCTAATGCCATCTATAACATCCATTTCTGTGGCTCTATCATCCTTGCTAGACACTGCATACCTGTGGTACATAGACATACACACAGGCAAACTACCCATACACATAAAATGAAAATAAATAAACCTTAAATTAAAAAAGTCAAAATATAGAAGTAAGATTGTAGCATATTCATATAATTGATTGTGGGGTTTGTTGTGGTTTTCTGAGACAGGGTCCTATTCGGTAGTTCATGCTGGTCTGAAACTCACTATGTATCCCAGGTTGGCTTTGGTCTTTGTCATTCTTTCCTGAGTCTTACCCTCCTGAATGCTGAATGACAAGCAGGAGCCACCACACCTGGCTTAGCTTGTAGATTTAAAAAACATGCATGTCCAAGTCTAGCCAACTCTAAATGAAAAATTCAACAGATAGGAAATTAAACAAGGAAACACTCCACGCTGAGTGATGAGCATGACCTGATACAATCGATCATTTTCTTTTCCAGCATTCAGATCTACAGTCTGTCTCCTCTGCTCTGAAGAGCTAGCGGGTCCAGCAAGCTTCATGCACATTCCTTAGGAGCTGTCAGACACTTGTGGCTTTCTGCACAGTCAGTGTGTTGGATTCCCCAGGCCAGACCTTCCTCCTGGGTATCTTGGGTATAAGAATCATACATTTTACTGCCAGCACACAACAAACTCCTCTGGCAGGTCCATCAGATGTCTCCAAAAGTGTAGACCTAAAACAGAATTTCCCTAACTTTTTTTGTTAGCCCATCCCAACACAAGTAATAACATATCAGTGGCACAGGTTGCTTACAGTCTGTCTGAGCCGTTGCCCTAAGCAGACCTTGAGCACAAATTCTGCAGTGAGGCCCACAACACCCAGAGTAAGCTCCACTCCCAGGCACTCTAACATGCCCAGGATCATAGGATCAGAGGTGAGGAGGACACAACATCTGTCCCAAAACCAGGAGTAACTGGGACCATTGGGTCCCAGGAACATAGGAACTCTGCCAGACTAGTAGCACGGTTTGCTTCCAGTCTGTCTGGGCTAGTGTCCTAAGCAGACCCTGGGCACAAACTCTGCAGCAAGTCCAATAATTCCCAGAGGAAGCTGTACTTCCAGGTGCTCTAACGGATCCCAGAATCACACAATCACAGAGACAGCTTGACTCTGAGGAGTTCTGACACAACCAGAATCACAGGAAGGACAGGCCCCAGTCATATTTAGCCAGGGCAGGTAACATTAGAGATAACCAGATGGTGAAAGGCAAGTGTAAGAACATAAGCAACAGAAACCAAACTTACTTGGCATCATCAGAACCCAATTCCCCCACCATAGCAAGTTCTGGACACACCATCACACTGGACAAGCAAGATTCAGATCCAAAATCACTTCACATAATGATGATAGAGGACATTAAGAAGGACATAAATAACTCTCTTTAAGAAATACAGGAGGGACTGGAGAGATGGCTCAGCAGTTAAGAGCACTGAGTGCTCTTCTCAAGGTCATGAGTTTAAATCCTAGCAACCACATGTGGCTTACAACCCTCCGTAACAAGCTATAATCCCTCTCTGGAGTGCCTGAAGACAGCTACAATATACTTACATATAATAAATAAATATATCTTTTAAAAAAAAGAAATACAGGAGAACACAGGTAAACAGCTAGAAGCCCTTAAAGAGGAAACACAAAAATCCCTTAAAGAACTACAGAAAAATACAATCAAAACAGGTGAAGGAAATGAACAAAACCATCCAAAATCTAAAAATGGAAATACAAACAATAACGAAATCACAAAAGGAGACAACCCTGGAGATAGAAAACCTAGGAAAGAGATCAAGAGTCATAGATACAAGCAAGCATCACCCACAGAATGCAAGAGATAGAAGAAGATATCTCAGGGGCAGAAGATACCATAGAAAACATTGACACAACAGTCAAAGAGAATGTAAAAAGCGAAAAGGTCCTAACCCAAACATCCAGGAAATCCAGGACTCAATGGGAAGACCAAACCTAAGGATAGTAGGTATAGAAGAGAGTGAAGACTCCCAACCTAAAGGGCCAGTAAATATCTTTAACAAAATTATAGAAGAAAACTTCCCTAACCTAAAGAAAGAGATGCCCATGAACATACAAGAAGCCTACAGAACTCCAAATAGACTGGACCAGAAAAGAAATTCCTCCCATCACATAATAATCAAAACACCAAATGCACCAAACCAAGAAAGAATTTTAAAAGTAGTAAGGAAAAAAGGTCAAGTAACATATAAAGGCAAGCCTATCAGAATTACACCAGACTTCTCACCAGAGACTATGAAAGCTAGAAGATCCTGGGCAGTTGTCGTACAGACCCTAAGAGAACACAAATGCCAGCCCAGGTTACTATACCCAGCAAAACTCTCAATTACCATAGATGGAGAAATCAAGATATTCCATGACAAAACAAAATTTACACAATATCTTTCCACAAATCCAGCCCTACAAAGGACAACAGATGAAAAAGACCAACATAAGGAGCAGAACTACACCCTAGAAGAAGCAAGAAAGTAATCCTTCAACAAATCCACACAAATATAATTCCACCTCTAACAACAAAAATAACAGGAAATAACTATTACTTTTTCTGAATATCTCTTAATATGAAAATTAATATTACCAACGTATCCTAATCGATTCAAATTCAGACGTATAAGGAATTGGAAATTTGTTGGCTACCATCTGGTGGTCTCTTTAATTTGGTAATTGGAAAAACAGGCCCAATACTGTACAATCCATATACACTTTCTTCTTGTTTGTATCTGACAGTGTCTTGCTGGGTACCACATAATGGTCTTGAAACCATGCTTCTCCTATCTCAGCCTCTCCATTAGTAGGATTGTTTATTTGATGTTTTTATACCATACTATGGTTTTCAGAACAGCTTACATATTTCAAAATTATTTATACAGCCAAAAGAAACGTAAACAATTAACTTGGGAGGTGGCTTGTAAGAGAACAACAAAGAGTGAGACTGAATGCCTTGCTTGATGTTTGTAACTATTGTATCAATTTTGAAAAAGAGGACTTTATAAGTTACTCTTTCTCTGAGATGAATGCTTTTCAAATTTCATCACAGCCAATGAACCAGATTCATACCCTCACCTAATGTCTGTGCCACCTTCAAGCAGAACCATTGTGCATTGAAACAGTTGGTGAATAACTTCATGGATAGAGCATAAGAAATATACATACCATTTCTTAAATGAATGTAAGCTGTTCTCTGTGGGCTGAGAATGAGGACATTCACTCCAGTCAAATAGCTTTGAATATAGCAGGAAGTCTGTATCCAAAAATCATGCCTACAATTCACTCCTTGGCACAGCAGAACTGTCAACTCTTAGCTTAGCTACTAGGGAGGTAAAATCCTTTGGTGATGTGAGGGTCATTGAAGCATAGTCTTATTACAGTAAACTCCAATGTCTAAAAATTGTTCTTATTTTGGGCTTGTACCACAGTAAGAGCCAAGATTTTAAACGCTACTAAAAACAAAACAAACAAACACAAAGACTTTATCTATTTATGTTCATTTTAAAAAAACTTAGTAGTAATGTATTATTTTAATACACAGCTAATATGTTTGGAGTTATTTAAAATTTATATTGAAAAACATATATATTTTCAGTATTGCTGTAGACAAGCATCTACATAAGACTGCTCAATTGATTGTTTTATATCAAACAACTTTTATACTATTCATTTTTATTGTTACAATATTTTATAAATTTTAAAGAATGTGACAAAATAAAAAATGAAAGGTATGGCAGGTATTGAAGGGGGTTCTCTGGGAGGAGTTGGGGTACAAAAGGGAAAAAAGAATGTGATTAATTCTATATACTTAAAATATGTTTTTAAATGTTAACAAATTCAGATAAACTGAAATTATGTATCTTTTCTCATCATAATGCAATAAAACTTAAATCGATAAAAAAAAAACAAAAAAGTAATAGATACTTTTCCCCTCTAGCTTTTCTGAGATAGGCCATCCTTCCCCCCACCCCCAGGTTTGACTTCCCATCCATCAGAATTACCTAGCAGCTTTTCCTTCAAGTGATAGCCTGCATCAAACCACTGTTTTATGTCTTATATAAATTCAGCACCATTTTCTTTAGTAAGTGGGTCTGAAACCTCAAGACAATGACTCTACACAATCAAAATATTTCAGATAGGCAGAAAGCTTTACTTCTGCAAGAAGGCAAGCACACCAGGGGGCATCTCATGGAGTTTTCTTTCCTAATGCAAAGGGGGTTCCCAGCACTTGGGAGGCAGAAACAGGCAGATTTCTGAGTTCGAGGCCAGCCTGGTCTACAGACTGAGTTCCAGGAAAGACAAGGCTACACAGAGAAACCCTGTCTGGAAAAAAGCAAAGGGAGTCCTTGTGCTTCATCAACAGTGATTAAAGTCCTACACTACATTCTTATGTGATTGGCTGACTGAAAGCAACTTAGTTCTGCTGTATCCAACACTCCTCAAGGGATGAGCCTAACTGGGGTGGCAAGGGAATTAAAAAAAAAAGGAAAACACATAGAGACACAGAAAACTGTGCTCACTGTAGTGATGGAGACACCACAGCACCCACAAATGCTCATTATATAAAGTCGAACAAGGAGGCAAAGTTATTGTTATAGCTAAACAAGATAATAACATATGGATAAACAAGAAGGCAGGTATACAGCTGGATCAAGGAGACGTTTAGATACTCTCAGTAGGATCAGTCTCTGTGGGGGATGTAGTCTTCAGTCTGGTAGGAGAAACCTAGGATGGGTGCTCTCTACACACACTATCAACATCCACACCCTGACACCTGCCAACACCTGAGGGCGGCTTGAACATTCCCATAGGTCTAGATTCCTCAAAGTAGCCACATTCATATCAACAACACACATTCACTTGGGAATTTTCTCACTCCGGGCTTCCTCCATCCCTACATAGATCCTATGCGGAAGGCAGTTTTAAGCACCAAGCATGACCTGGAGCACACACTTTACCTTCAGGAAGGATGGAAACTGCAGGAATTCAATTTCTCTCAAGTGGCTTCTTTACGGTGGCTTTTGAACATAAAGCCTGTCTTATTTAAATCCTTGATAGAAAAGATGTACAGTTCTTTTCTACTTCTCAGATGTCACATCTGCATTATAAAAGTATTCACCTGGGGGCTGGGGAGATAGCTCAGAAAATATTCTGGATGTTTTCCCGGAGGACTGTCCTTCAGTTTCCAACACCCACATGGAGGCTCAAAACCACCTCTAACCCCAGTTTAAAGAGGTCTAACACCCTCTTCTGGCCTCCTTGGAGATCAAGTATTCACATGGTGCTCAGACACCCGTACACATAAAGAATTAAATTAACTAAAGCTAAAATTGTTTTAAATGTACATCATCCTGTTGATTCTCTCACTCCACCCTTGCCTTTTCATTATCATGTCTGACAACTCTAAGTCGTAAACTAAGCTTTTGCTTTCCGGGATGTAAAAAAAAAATCCAGAAGGCATTGCTTCCACCTTTGCAAGAAAAACTGAGCCAACGGCACATCAGCATCCCTTTTTAAATCCACCAAAAGTTTGAAGTCGTGGAGTAAGTCGATGCCGCTAAAACTAGAAATGGGTCCTCACCATTGGCTGGAAACACAATCCCCCAGCTAATGTTTGTATGGAAGGCATATTTCAACCTGGGGTCCTTGAGTGGTGTGGTGGGTGTGGGTGGGTGGGGTGGGTGGCATGATAGTTCCCACACCTCCTGAGTGTTCCCTACCTGTGAACTTCATCAGAAGGGGTAATGAACTGGTGTGAGAGAGGCCTCAACTCTGAATTCTTGTGGAGGAAAGAGTAGAAGCTGGTCTCCTGGGGGAAGGGAAACAGGCAATTTATACCTGTTACTATGAAAACTTCTCCTCATGCCTTGCCTCAGGAAGGCTCCTGTATCCTAGGAGGGTGTGCAGTGAACAGAACTGAAAATCCAACTCTCACAGTAAGGAATCCCTAGACACACACACACACATACGCACGCGCGCGTGCACATACACACACACACACACACACACACACACACACACACACACACACACACACGGCAAGCAGTCCTCTAAGGAAATTAAAAACAAACAAGCAAAGCAGTCCAAACAATTGGAGAGAACAAACAGCACATGCAGATCCAGATACTTCAATGACGTTGGAAAGCATCAGACTGGGAGCTTATTTTAAGTGACTCTGACTAATTTGCTAAGTGCTCTAATGAAAGGAAAGCACAGGGTATGAAAGAGCTGATGGGTGGTCACCGGAGAGAAGGAAGAACGATCAAAAGGAGATGCTAGAACTCATACTCTTAAGAAGAAGAGGTGGAGGAAGGCCAGGTGTGCTGGCCCAGCGCTCCAGGGGCAGAAGCAGGGGGTACATAGTAAGACCCTGCCTCAAAACAAAACAGCCTGTTAAAGACATGAAGAAGGGCTTTGATGGTTTCCTTCATGACCTAGACATGGCTGAAGATATGGAAATCACATCACAGTCTTCTCAGCCTGAAGTCTCCACAGTGGCTGAAGAGCCATCACCTAGCCTTATATCCCTCCCTGTCTTAGTTGGGGTTTTACTGCTGTGAAGAGACACCATGACCACAGCAAGTCTTATAAAGGACAACACTTAGTTGGAGCTTGCTTACAGGTTCAGAGGTTCAGTCCATCATCATTATAGCAGGAGGCCTGGCAGCATCCAGGAAGGTGTTGTGCAAGAGGCACTGAGAGTTCTACATCTTCATCTGAAGCAGACTAGGAGAAGACTGACTCATCAGGCAACTAGGACAAGGATCTAAAGGCCCATGTCCACACTGACACGACAGGGCCACACCTCCTCCAACAAGGCCTCACCTCCTCATAAAGCTACTCCCCAGACAAGTATATACAAACCATCACACTGCCTCGTCTTCAATAGGTTCCCCGTTTCTGTCCTCACTCAGACCATGGACTTCTTTCAAATGTGTCTTTCAAATGTGTCAGCTCCACTTAGCTATTTTTGTCCAGATGGCCCTGCATCAGCATGAGAGTCGTTTGTTGTATATATTAAGTGATCTACTTGATAATTTTACATGGGCACTTACTGTCTCCTTTTTCAAATACCCTACCAAATATAAATCCTACTAAAATGTGTTTTATGAGTACATAGATTAGCAGTATGTCCTATGTCATTCCCCCAAACCTAGAATAGTATCTGGTACATTTAAGGTTGCTTCTCTGTATATGTGTGTGTGTGTGTGTGTGTGTGTGTGTGTGTGTCATTTAAAGAAAGAAATGTTTTTAAAATTTTAAATTTTATTTTATGTGTATTTTATGTGCTTTGCCTGCATATATGACTGTGCGCCCCATGCATGCCTAGTTCCCACAGAGACTAGAAGAAGGAACCAGATTTTGAGTTACAAGCAGCTGTGAGCCACCAGGTCCTCTTGGTTCTGGGAGTTGAACCAAGGTCCTCTGGAAGAGCAGCGGATGCTCTAAACCACTGAGTCATCTCTCCAAACCTCATATGTATATTTTAAGTGAAAGAATAACATGGAGAAGGCTGGGTGAGAAATATACATATACATTGTAAATCTTTTTTGGGGCTCAGTTCAGTGAGCATAGAAAATATCTGGGTTAAACAAAAAAAGAAAAAATGAATCAAAGAAAAGAGAGAAAACACAAGCACTGAGGCCAATGGAGAGAGAATTTGAATAACCTAGTTCTGAAAAACTATGGGTGTGGCCTCACCCAAGCAGAGATTTCACTCACAAGCGTTCATAGCCGTAGGTTCTAAGGAACACTACCAGATCAGAATCTGTCCTCGTGGCTTCAGCTACCCATAGTTCAACCAAAATGGACACTAATAAGTCTGAGATGACACATTCGATATTTAAACATGATTGTGTAAGAAATCAGTATTTGCAACCCCAGTATATTCTAAGAGCGCATGATACTTGTGAAAGACTGTCTGTCTGTTTCTGGAATCAAGGCTCCAGTTGTGTTCACATTGACTAAAGTCTAGTGCTGCTGAAGAAAGAGCTGCATAGAAACAGTCCAGCCGGGCAGCGGTGGCACACACCTTTAATCCCAGCACTTGGGAGGCAAAGGCAGGCAGATTTCTGAGTTCGAGGCCAGCCTGGTCTACAGAGTGAGTTCGAGGCCAGCCTGGTCTACAGAGTGAGTTCCAGGACATCCAGGGCTACACAGAGAAACCCTGTCTCGAAAAACCAAACGAACAAACAAAAAGAAACAGTCCAAACCAGGCAGCAGAGAAAACCCTTTGCAAGTAACATATATATATATATATATATATAT